>NC_134407.1:166300856-166498356 GCF_038048845.1 Mixophyes fleayi
GAGAGGTGGTGGTAGATGTAACCTGGAGTGTCTTAGGATCTAGGATTGGATGGAGGGGGAACTCCCAAGGTTCAGCTTCGTGGAGAAATGCTCGAGACAATGCATCTGCTTTTTTGTTCTTAGAGCCAGGTTTGAAGGTAAAAGAGACCAACGTGCCTGCCGTGAGTTTAGGCATTAAGCAGTTTGAAGATAAAGCAAATTATTATGATCAGTGATGATGTCAACAGGGAACTGGGAGCCTTCCAGAAGATACCTCCACTCCGAGAGTGCTAATTTCATGGCTAAAAGCTCTTTGTCTCTGATGGCGTAGTTTTTCTCTGCAGGCAGGAACATACAAGAAAAAAAAGCACAAGGGTGAGTCTTTTTCTCAAAGGGAAGATCTGAGAGAGTACTGCTCCTACACCTACCGCTGAGGCATCGACTTCCACGAGAAATGGCAAGGTAGTGTCCGGCTGTCTGACAATGGGTGCAAAGGAAAAGGCCCATTTAAGGGTTTCAAAATCTTTGATTGTTTCAGGAGGCCAGAGTCTGGTTTCAGCTCCTTCTCGAGTAAGTGCTACAATTGGAGAGACTATTGTAGAGTAACCTTGGATAAATTGTCTGTAATAATTGGTGAAGCCAAGAAAATGTTGAATCCCTTTGATACCAGAAGAGAGAGGCCACTCAAGAATGGCACAGATCTTCTCTGGATCCATCTTCAGGCCGGAACCGGATACAATATAACCCTGGAAAGTTGTTTGGTGGGTTTCAAATTAACACTTTTCGAGCTTGCAGAATAGTTGATTCCGCCGTAAGTACTTCAGCCACTTGCCTACGGTGAGAAGGTAGATCTCAAGAAAACACCAAAATATCATCCAGATACACCACAATGCAGGAGTATAATAAATCTCTGAAGATTTAGTTGACGAAACTCTGGAATACCGCCGGAACATTACAGAGCCCGAAGAGGTCATGAGAAGGTACTCATAGTGATCGTCCCTGGTGTTGAAGGCGGGCTTCCATTGTTCCCCCCCTGCGAATCCTGGTCAAATTGTAGGCTCCTTGCAGATCTAATTTGCTGAATATTTGGACCCCCTAAATCCGGTTGAAGAGTTTCAACACGAGTGGAATAGGATAACGTTTTTTGATTGTAATAGCGTTTAAACATCTGTAATCGATGCATGGGCGCAGGGAGCCGTCCTTTTTTTTTTTTTTACAAAGAAAACACCATCATCAGCTGAACAAGAGGAAGGCTGAATGAACCCACGATGGAGGTTTTCTGACACATATTCCATCATGGATTGGGGCTCAGGGATAGATTGCGGGTACACCCGACCTCTAGGAGGAGCTTTGCCAGGCTGGAGATCAATAGGACAGTCCCACACCCGGTGAGGTGATAATGTCTTGGAGCATGCTTTATTGAGAATATCCATGAAGGAGGTGTAGTGAGGAGGCAGTAACGTCCCGGAGCAGGTTAGGGCCTGGCGTTTCCCTGACGCTTGGGACAGGAAGCAATCAGGTGTCCAGGTTCTGCAGAATGGATACACAGATGGTTGGAAATTCTTTGTTGCCTTTCCTTAGGTGAGAGCTTTGACCGACCAATTTGCATTGGCTCCTTGGTGGGAGTTGGTGACAGGAATCAGGGTGCCAATCTGATGGTAGGGTGACAAAGATCATCTTTTTCGGAAGACCTCTCCCTGAAGTATCCATCCGATGGCAGAGAGAAATTAAGGCATCTAATGTTGTTGGTTGTTCCTGAGAGGCTAGGACATCCTTTATCCAATCCGAAAGACCCTGCCAGAAAGCTGCAATAAGGGCCTCGTCGTTCCACCGAAGTTCAGAGGAGATGGTGCGAAACTGGATTACGTATTGAGAAACTGATTGGGAGCCATGGCACAGTCTGAGAATACAAGTAGATGCCGAGGAGACACGGCCTGGTTCATCATTGTTTGCGTCTTCTGGTCCCTGTCAGTACTCCTGTATTATTGTGCCTGTTGCTCTCCTGATTATCTGTCTTCTGCCTGATCCATCATTTTGCACCTTTGCATGTGACTGACCCAAAACACAGAAACCCAGGCTTTCTTTTAACCTTGCTCCTGCCTATTCCCTGGTACTTTTGTCTGATTCTCCAGTGGACATCCAGTTTCTCTGTGCCTGCAGATCACCTCACCTGCCTGGTATCCAGCTGACTATTTTTCCAGGGACCTGAAAATTCAGTCTCTCTGTGCCTGCAGATCACCTAAACTGCCCGGTATCCAGTTGACAACCTTTCCAGCGACCTGGACATCCAGTCTCTCTGTGACTGCAGATCATCTCACCTGCCTGGTAACAAGCTTCTCAGCTCTATCTGGCAATCCAGTATTTGTGTAATCTGCCTTTTTATTTGCTGCATTTCAGTTTTACCTGTATGTTCTGTGTTTGAATAAATTACTTTGTTCTGCTAACACAACTCTCCATGATTCTGGGAACCCAAACACACTCATGTCATTTTCTCAACTCTAAGAGAGGTTCCAAATACCCTCCCAAGATTTTCATAAATTCCTTCAGTTAAGACACTTAATCCACAGCTACTCAACATGAAGCACACAACTTACTTCTATGCCATGTGCTATACTGTCTAGGTATTTCTCACAAAGCCATAAGGAAGGTATCACATCATGGTTCAACTTCATTTTAACCGAGCAACTATCTATTGCAACTAAAATGGGAGGCTGATCTTAAAAACTATTCTTTTTTTTTTAGTCCTTTTTTTAGAGGACTTTTAGAGAATTTTCGGAAACAGCTATCAAATAACCAATTGTTTTAACCACTCTTAAAGACAAATTAAATGATACATTGGATGTACTTTACCCTGGTTCGACCCCACAAAATTTGGCCTACTCAATAAAAATATTGCTGGAGGAATTGTGGATGTATATGGAATCTGTTGTATGTGTTTTCGGATTACCCAATTATAAAACCCCTCTGGACTGAAGCAGCAAATTGAATCACACAAGCTATTGGGCCGACCTAGTGCTGTCTCCTGATACATACCTTTTTCACCATTTCCCACTTTCCAGTCAGAACAGATATGTTGCCAGGTAAATTCTCATTACTGCTTGAGCGACTATAGCCCAGCAGGGGAAAGATGCCACTACTCCCCCTATACAAAATAAAAGTGAAAGTGCAAATAAATTTCAAAACAGAAACTGCATTGCATGAGTACTCTACCTCGCTGCCATACCCACAAGTCAAGTGGCAGGCAGGGCCGTAACTAGGGTTGTGCGAGGGCGACCGCCCAGGGCGCAATGCTGAAGGGAGACACAGTTTATGAATATTTTAAGTTTGTTTGGTTAAAATTAAGGTCTAGGGGGGAAGCAGTTTGCTTCTCATCCCAGGCGCTAAAATTTTAAGTTACAGCTCTGTTGGCATGTTTATAAAAGAGGTTGAAGATTAATATCAAGAGAGGGTATCTTAATAAGTTAACTTGTATCCTTCATTGTATGTGAATTGCCATTACTTATCTACAGTATGTTCTTTGTACTGCCAATATTAATAATGTTATTGTTGCCAAAGACATTTTTCATGCACTGAGAGTGTGCCTTACCATTTTGATTGTCTGACATGAATATGCTGCACCTATTCCCTTGTATCCTTTCCTTGTCCTACCCTTCCCTTTTATTTATTCTGTTCCTCATCCTGTACTTTAAAATAAATAAAAACTAATTATAAAATAATAATTTAAGCATTATTTATAAGTACTCTTTGTAAAATAAATTCTGTCTCATTTTTCTGACATATAGAACCTTGCTTCATAAGTGGCCAAATACTTTGCCCAGTGACGTTGTCACCTCTGCTGCTTATGCTGCTAGCAACAACAAAATCTCAGGCCCAGGGAGCGTGGCTACAGGTCACATGTAATTCTCTTTGAAATGCCAGACACAGAGGTGATACACTGCTTTAACACCTTAGGTCATCATGGACACTTGGTAGATTCCAGGAGAGAAGTCAGGGAAGCCGGGTCAGAACCAAAATAGGAGTAATGGACAAGTGAATAACGCTGGAGACAGGGGACCCGATACTCGGGCACCCTAATGGTGCCAGAGCAGAGTTTAAATAGAGACAGGAAGGCAGGGATAGGAGGAGGAACCAAGGGGCGGTCAGATACGCTGACCGCCGAATGGAAAGCGTCATGTTGCTTAGTAATGGGACGAGTCAGAGCGCACGCGCCCGACAGCTTGAGGACGGTCGGGGACGCTGCGTGCCTGTTGCTTAGCAGCAGGACACCGCCGCTCCAGTCTATCAGGCGGTCATCCCTGCACAACAGGGAAAAGACCGGGGACGGCACCTGACAAATAGACAAGATAAATACTCTGATAAACCTTTCATGACTATCCTCCATACGGCCAGATGCTTAGTCTCAAAGCATTGCAAACGTCCAGACCCTCCTTTCCCACAGCAGCTCCTGAATAAAATATGGTACCTGTCGACCATGGAAAAAAATCTCTGCATTTTTAAACAATAAATCCCACAAGTATAGGCTTTTGAGACATCTTTCTTTAGTCTTTCCCTAATTCTCCCCCATCCCTTCCCCCTCCCCCGTCTCATCTCCCTTCCACAATATACTATTAAACACCCTTTCTCCACCTGGTTCCATAGTTTTTCTTATTACTGCCAGATACTAATAAGCACCTGAGGTTCCCTCCTTTGTACTATTTCAAATAATTATGTTCATCTAGTAGCTTGTTTTTGAATTGACTTACTTATTTGTTCAACTTTTGCTACTCTGGTCTCTGGCAATACTACTGCTTTTTAGCATATGGTATAATAGGTTCTAGGGAGCATGAAGATGTATAATGGCAGGTATGTTACAGATAAATAAACTTTAATGTGATAGGTATCAGTGTGACATCATAAATAAAAATTCTGGCCTGAATATCATACAGAGTTATGACATGCATAAACAGCAATGTATTGAGATGCTGGTAATACCGCAGGATGTGGGCTGCGAGTAGTAAATTAAAGCAGTTCAAGAAAAAATAGTAGCAAAAAAATGAAGTGCAGATTTGCAATTTATATCTATGCAAAAGTAGAGTCCAGTGGATGATGCAAAGTATATGAAGATAATTGAGAATTATTCAATAATGTATAGTTCCATACATAGAATGTTAAAGTCAAACTTGTCCAGATGTTGTTGTGGGAAATATTCCCAATAACTGACGTTTTTGAAAAGATGGGGAAGGTTTTTGTAGAGTATTGAGGTTCCTCTCCTATAGTCCAGTCACTCATCCCTCCCCGAATGCAGGTGGTGCTGCTCACACAGTCTGACCTCGGCGTTTGCCGGCTGGTTATGAAGCCGTGTTGTGGTTGCAGCGTGCGTGTATGCGGGCAATGTTTGAATGATTGTGGCAGCTCCTGGTGTTGTGTATGGAATACTGCCAAAGTTGGTGTTGAAAGTTGAAAAATATAACGTTAATCGAACCGGTTTCGCCACTCAAAAGAGTATGGGCTTCCTCAGGGATATGTGCAAACAAACTGACTGCTTGTCCTTGTCAGTGTTTATGTAGGCTAGTCATTGGTTCTAGGACTCAGTTTACATAGCTAATTACCAGTCTTTTAGTATTTGAACAAGGTTGTTAGTTGAACAAAATACTTGTTCGTTCACTTACTGAAATAGCAAAAAGTCCTAAACTATTGAAACAACCAATGGTTATATTCATTGATGTAATTGTTAAAAGCTTTCATTTCGTATACAATGCAATTAGTTTGGAGGGTTCTTAATTGATGTATACTGAGAGTTGATTAATCTGCTGTGTCGTGGGGTAAAATGTATCCATGATGTGTTAAGAGGTAGGTTAGTGCTCCACAGGTAGATGTTAGTATGTGGGCACTGAGCCTTGTGTCATAGATTGCCTGATTGATTTTGATTGAATTTGAATTGTTACAGGATGTCTAATATTAAATGTTCAGAGAAAAGTCAAGGTCAAAGTCCATATTGAGGCCTCAATTTGTCAGTGTTTTAAGAGTGTAAATACACCTGGCCTCTTCTTTTGAGACCTGCGCAATAAAATCTCCCCCTCTTCAGTGCTTGTGGACTTGGCAAAAGGAATTTAAATTCCTAGGAATTTAAGGGTGGATGGGTTATGCTCATGAAATTTTGCAAAATGGTCAGGCACACTGTGAGTCTCCAATTGGTTTTTGATGTTCCACAAATGTTCTGCGATCCTCACATGTAATTTACGGATAAGGCGGCCCACATACTGGCGCCCACATGGACATTCTTGCAGGTAGACAACACCAGTTGTGTCACATGTTACCTTCATTCCGATCTTAAAGGACTCTCTCGTGATGTTGGTGAGGTATCTGGTGTAAAAGTAAAAACCTTGCCTATTTTCTTTTAGCCAGGTCTCTGATTTTTTAGTGTTCTTAGTGGGAATGCAACATTTAACTAGTTTGGAATTTAAGGAGTTAGAGTTTCTGTAGATTATTTTGTGTTTTTTTGGGGAGGATTCCTCTCAATGAGTCATCCATCTGAAGTATACTCCAATGTTTCTGGATGATTTTCTCTATCTCCCTGTGATTCTGGCTATATTGTGTGATAAAGGCAGTCTCGAGTTGTTCCTGATTTTCTTCCTTTCTTTTGGGTTCTAGAAGCATGTTTCTATCTGTCCCCCTGACTTCCTCATATGCCTTCTCTACCACTTCCTTGTCATAGTCCCTTTCTATAAACCTATCAATTAGGGTTACGGCCTGTTCGTCATAAAGTGTAAGGTTGGTGCAGTTGTGCCTAACCCTGATAAATTGACCCTTGGGAATGTTATCAAGCCATCTCCTTAAATATTTACTGGAGGCCGGGGTGAAGGAATTGCAGTTCACTTGCTTAAGATGTGTTTTGGTTTGGGCAGTGAACTTGAGATTCAGGTTGTTGGTATTGATGAAATTAAGGAATTCTAGAAGCACTTCTCTGATCCCGGTCCATAGACACAACACATTATCTATGTACAGGAACCAGCCCTGGATATACAGGGTGTATGGATTGTTGTGTTATTTTCCCATTGGGCCATGAACAGGTTTGCGTAACTGGGTGCAAATTTCATGCCCATTGCAGTCCCGTGAACCTGTTGATAGTATTTGCCATTGAGCCAAAAGTAGTTGTGGTTTAATATGAATTCTATGCTCTCCATAATAAATTGGATCTGTTCAGTAGCAATGTCCGTTTCTGAGGTGAAGATCTGTCTCACATGTTAACAACCTGCTGTGTGATCGATGATAGTGTAAAGTGAGCTGACATTGCATGTCATGAGTGTATAACCTGCCTGTCATTGGGTCTGTTTCAATATTTGTAGTACATGGCCAATGTCCTTAAGATAACTTTTCTGTTGTGTGACCACAGGTTGGAGGAATGTATCAATGTAGCTGAAGAGATGGGTGGTAAGAGATTGAATGGCTGATACTATGGGTCTACCAGGTGGATCGGTGAGCGACTTGTGAATTTTGGGTACACAATATATGACTGGGAGCCTTGGGTTCTGAATATATAGAAATTGGTGTTCTATCTTGGTGAGTATACCTTTTTCCAAAGCTCTATTGAGGAATTTTATTAACTCACCATTGTATGCTTTTGTGGGGTCGCTGGGTAGTAGTTGGTATGTGGACAGACCCTTCAATTGTTTTTCTAATTCTTGTAGATATTTGTCTCTGTCTAGAACCATGATCCCACTCCCCTTGTCTGCAGGTTTAATTACAATATTCTCACTCTGTCGTAGACTTTTAAGAGCCTCCCTTTCTGATCTGCTGATGTTGTTCCTAACCCTCTTGTTCTTGGGTAGTGTTGTTAAGGTCTCAAGATCACTTTCAACTAGTTTCTGAAAAGTTTCCAAGACTGGACCTTTGTGTTGACTTGGGTAGAAGGTTGACCTATTTTTAAGGTTTGTGTCTCTGTACTGTGGGCTACCTGCATTTCTGGCCTTAGGCTCCATTTTTGGCGTAAGTTTGTTGTTGAGGAAAAACTTCTTCAGGGTGATCTTCCTGATGAATTTGTGAAGGTCAATGTATGTTTTGAACTTATTCAGGGGCCTGGATGACGCAAATTTGAGGCCTTTATTAAGAAGTGCCATTTGGGGATTTGTTAATCCCTGGCTACTCAGGTTAAATATTTCCTTTGGTTCGATTTTTTTACCTATTTCATTAGTTTTGTCTTTGGACGTGCTCCTTGATGTTCTGTTACCCTTGCCTCCTCTTTGCTTTCCTCCTGGGATACTGACCTTCTCTTTCTTTGTTTGAGACTCATTGGACGCCGTGGTCTCTGTGTCGTTCCCTGAGCCAGTTCTAAAAAATGGTCTATGTAACTGCATCTGGCTCATCAGTGTTTGGGTGATTGAGATATTGTTCTTTGAGTCTATTAAGTAGATTGGATTGGTTTTGTGTTAGTAGATGTTGCGCATCTCGTGCTCCTCTATTGTATCCCTCCTTAACAACTGAACTGTATGGTCTTGCTTGATTCCTAGGTTTTTGGGTGTAAATTCCTAGGGTCTAATGGTTGGTAAGTCCTGTTCCTATCAGTGTACTCGGAGGTTTCTTGATTAATGGTGATCTGGGTTGTCTAGATCTGATTCTGGATCTCTTTAATGTGGCTGTTGTAGGTCTTGTTCCAAGTTGTGGGCTGTGTTGTTCTAAATGTGTGTTGTTCTGGTTTTTTTTCTTCTGATTATGTGATACCCTTGATCAAGGTCTTTTAGATCTCTAATGAACTTCGTTTCTTCTGTTTTAATAATGGTTTCCTCAAACCTTTAATTTTATGAAGGGTCAGATTGTGTAGATTTTTTAAATCTGCCAGGTTCTATTGGTTAAAAATTATCTTCATCAACTTGTGGGTCTACTATTCTTTCTTCTTTCTGTGAGAAGATATTCCCTACCCTAGCTAATCTTTAATTTCTGATGTTGTGTATCATACCTGGATGTGTGGTTGTAGGATGCTGCTGGCCTCTCCTTGAGAACTCCGTAAATGAGGGATAACCTCTCCTTGGGAACTCTGGTAAATGAGGGATAACGTCTCCTTGGGAACTCCGGTAAATGAGGGATAACAGTAGGAAGCGCTGCTTCTCCCAATACCACTATTGCTTTTTATATTGTATTTGAAACCATAAATCAAATTCCTAAAAAAAAAAAAAGAATAAAAAAATAGAGTTGTAAAAAGTCAGAAATGATACATGTTCTATTTCAGGTTTGACAAACGTCTAATAAATTACCTCTTTACCTCTTTGCATCTCCAAAATAACTCACTATTTCACAGTCTTCCACTATACCTAGACCACTTCATCTCACTCAGCAAGGAACCACACACCAGCCTTGAGTTTTCTTTAACATCTTCCTTCACATTTGATTGTAAGCTCTCCTGCATGCTTTTGTGTTGTGCAGAGCTTAAAACCTTTGCTTTTTAAAGTGTCTGCTGTTTATCTTTGTCATATGTTGAATTGCATATTGTGTACATTAAAATAAGGATTATGGAAACTTGCCCTAGTCATGGACAAATGTTTACAGGCAGAAGTTTTTTACACCTTCCATTAATTTTGTACCTCATATGCCTCAAACAGGACATAGTTTAAAGCGCATTGTACAATTGTAAGCATGTAAACTTCAAATCAAGAAGTAAAAATATCACGTGAAATCTGCAGAACTTGATAGCAAAAACACGAGCATTTTCTGCTAATTGAATTGCCTTTTAGATGTGATGCATCTCTCCTCGTATATAGCACAAGTTAACCCGTGCATGATACTCATGCATTCTAGTCAAATCAAGCTACTTAAGGTCTTAAAAAGGTTCTTGTCATGCATTTGGACCTAGCCCAGGCCTCCTCAGGGGAAGAGCGTTCGTTCCCGACGCAAGCGGCCTTTTTAATGTGTGTTCATGAGGTAAAATTACCTCACGAAAATGAGTTTGACCCTTCAACTCGTAAATTTAGCCTTTACTACCCCTCCCACGGGGGGAAGGGGGGGATGATGGAAGTTAACTGACTTGACATTTCTAATTTTTTTGTCAAATAATGTCAGTATACCAAATTTCAATTGGATGAGCCCTTTCTGAGAAAATAGTTTTTTCCACACACACACACTAACGCACACCTCTACACATGTGTGTTCATGAGGTAAAATTACCTCACGAAAATGAGTTTGAGCCCTACCAAATTTCAGCCCTTTTTGAATTTTTTTCCCCACACACACTAAGAATTTAGTAGGTCAGTGTATAACTCTGCCCAGCAGGTGGCGCTGCAACTTGGTTTTTTTTTTCCACACACACACACAGACGCCACTAAGCATTTATATATTAGATGGTTGCAAAATAACCAGGGGCTGCCCATGACTCCTTTCTGATGAGGCAATCAGTCATATGGCAGAAATGATCACTGAGGCAAGGTGGAGACGCATGGCTATTAAGTAATAATGTTTATTTTCAGAAATTTAATTAACATGTCATACAGCACTATAGTTGCCACAATGCTCCATGATCATTTTCACTATGCAGCTAACCTTTGGAGACTCATGGCCTTTTTTTTTCAATACATTGTACATAATTTGTCCCATCTGTAATTCTCTTTTTGAGACTGATAAGTGTCAGTGTATTAACAGAACATTCAAACACACATATAGTTAGGTTGATTTACCTAAAGTGTGTTTCTTCTAAGTTTAGGAGCCAGCACCTCCCCTTTCTGACCTTGGCTCCTCACACCTATATTAAATCCAGCCACAGAACAGCAGGTTGCATACAATTCCACACATGCCTCCACTAGGTCGGTCATTGAATGGACTTTAGGGCTTCTGAAAGCCTGTTTTTATTGTCTTGACTGGTCTAGAGGAGCCCTCAAATATGCGCCAGATGTTGTGCGTGACATCATTGGTCTGTGTAACATTTTTTATTTTTTTTAACTATTTATTTTGAAAAATAGCAATGAAGTACAGATAACAATCAACAATTAGTACATTTGCAGGAATAGAAACAAAAACAGAGAACAATACAGATCATGGGCCAGTGGAGCTGAAAATATTTGAGTAGCAAATATCAAAGACAACAAAATGTTGTCAATAAACAGACAGGTAAGTATACAATTATTATCCAGAATATTCTATAACTTTTTATAACAGTATAGTGTGTGTGTGTGTGTGTGTGTGTGGGGGGGGGGGGTACTGGTCATCACTGAGAAAGAAAGAGAAATAGAACACACTTCCCTTTATCCTCACATTTTCTCACCCTTGTCCTTCCCTTTCCCCTTTTTTAAGAAGAGAAACAATTAAATAAAAAGGGGCAATAAAACTCCTGAAAGAGATTACTACTCAATTACTCTGGGAAGGGAGACAGCATCAAGAGTCAGGGCACCTATGAACATAGGGAGTTCTTCTTAGGAGGAAGGAGTTGTTACACGAGGTATGGGGTTATAGGTAGAGCCAAGGAGCCCAAATCTGGTGAAATTTATCATCCTTATCATGTAGGTGGTATGTAATCTGTTCCATCTGGGCAATAAACCAAATATAGGATCACAGGGCAGCCATAGTGGGGGATTCAACTTGTTTCCAAGACTTAGCTATTAGACATCGCGCAGCAGCAAGGACATGGGAAGCCAATTTCGCAGACTGTCTATCATCATCAACCAGAGGATAACAGAGAAGAAAAGACCATGGGTCTTTCTGGACAGGGCATGGAAGGAGGGAGGAGAGGAAGGTCCTAACTCGATCCCAAAAGGAGGATATTTTAGGGCAGGACCACCAAATATGTAAGAAAGATCCCATCTGGCCACAACCCCGCCAGCATAGTGGAGAACTCGAGGGAAACATTTTAGTGAGTTTGTCAGGTGTGTAGTATCACCTATGGTATACTTTATATGCGTTCTCCTTCACCAATGTGGAAATAGAGCTGGTGGCGACTTGATCCCTTATGGTCTCCCAATAATCCTCTTCTGGGGGGGGGCCAGATCCCTCTCCCACTCCCTCCCATGCCTGCCACCTGGAGGTAAGAGTGCGTTGAGAATTAAGCTGTAGATAAATGAGATTGCGCCCCTACTCAAAGGTGAGGAGAGACATCTGTGTACCATTTTTTACAATATTGCTATTAGGAGTGGGGTGCCTTTGAGGAGAAAGTTGAGTTTGCTGGCCAAGAGGCAGACAATGTCGACCTTGATCTTGTGCCCTCTCAGGAAAATCTGAGGTTCCAAAATAATATGATTCAACAAAACTTCAGTTGTAAGTGCAATCTAAAAAACATATTATGAAACACAAATAATGCATATTGTCCCATTCGATCTTTGCCACTAAAAAAATGAATAATTGATAAACTAAACCATTTTATTTTACACTATTATGTATATGTGCTGTGTGAAAATGTGGCTGTTATGTGTTTATAAAAAAATTGTTTTATAAAAAGGTTAAAAATAATAATGGACTCAACACACATTTGAATTTACAGCATATATTTTTCTACTCAACCAAATGTATTGTGAATCTTAAATAAGAGCAGCCTATACTCTGCTTTCATATATTCCTTATGTAGGGGAAAACGCCAGCAGAATGCGAGTACAAATTATTACTTTTTTTTTTTAAATGTACTATTTTTATTTTAGTTTTTTTCTTCCTGGGCAGATGTTAGATGTTGGCCTCTGCACCTGTCTACATGTGGCCTGTGGCTGCAGAAACAAGTGTTGAGCTCTAGGGCCACCGGAACCAGCCGATTCAGTATGGCTGCCAAGGAGGGATCAACCTTCTCTATAGCTATTATTATCAGCTCTCCTTGGTATCTCTCATGCTTGGCTGTATGGTCTCCGGGAGGTGCACAGATGACAAATGTGCAACACCAGCTTGTGGAGAGAAAGAGGAATGTCCCTGGCAGCTCCTCCTCTTGCTCCTCCGGCTGCTCACCAGCGGTGGGCGGTTATTACACATTATATTTTGAAGAAAATTGTTTAGGCGTTATGTAGTTAATCTTTGAAAAGAACAACAAAGGATATTAAAATATTTCTTAGCGGTGGAATTTTAATATTAGACATTTCAAGAATGATACTAAGTACACTTTTGTACTAGTTTGTACTATAACAAATTATTATTTAATCTGTTCTTTTTATTATTGGCCCTGTGCCCTGCACCAACTCCTCACACCTGGGTGCAGGGCAGGTTTGGTAAGCAACAATCAGGAACAGTTGCAGTACCAAAACAATAGGCAAGAGAGGTGTCACGAATGGTCAGAATACGAGGAGCAAACACAAAAAGTACAGGAACACTGGAGTACATGTAGGAGCCTAATACTCTGGTACAGATCTGGCTTATACAGACTGAATACTTTTGAATTGGGCTGGCTTGTCTCATCACCGGTCACATGGACTGTCACTTTAAAGCACTGACTGAGCTACGCATCTGCTTTTACAGTGAGCGGAGCTACAACAAGGGAAGCAGGAAGTACAAAGTTGGCAACAAGAATAGTGGCACAACAAGTGCACTGGATACTAGATCAGGTAAGTAACAGTCAGAAAATGGGTATGGTGCCTGACAGGAACCAGTTGGATCAAGGAATTTAGTCATTAACGATGACTTGATCCTTGGATTTAAATGACGAACATAGTATCAGATGCTATGACAACAGTTTTACTGTTTAAAGCAAATAAGAGGCAAACACAAATTTGCATTTTTAAAACCTGATATTTTGTTGAATCATTTGCCTATTGATTACCTGTTGCTTACCCTTTGCCTGTCCCTGGGTATTCGCTATCTGCTGTCCACCTTATCCCCTTGGATTTACTTTTTGTGTTTGTATAGATTGTGACAAAGGCATTGGTTTTCCACAGGCTTCTAAGAGAGAAGTTAGGTATTTAGCTGGCAATCTGCAGAACAAGGCTGAAAACAGTTTTACAGTACCTAGGTTAAAGAGATACAGGTTGAGGACATATGTGTGACAAAATACTAGTAAAGAGTTTGATTTAACTTACATGTTTTGAAATGGTTTGAAAGTCTTTTTCCACAGCTAACAGCAGGCTGAAAGGGTGTGCCTGCAATGAGGCTAATGAAGCTGAGCAAGCACCTGATGAGAACACCTTTTAAAGGTAATGTGGGAGTGTCACGTGTCTATCAAGCTAGGGCTGTGGGAGGAGTGTAAACTATTTAAACCTGAGTTGTTCATTGTGAACAATGTCAGACAGAGGCCAGTGTCTAGGGATTTGGGCTCTGTCTATTTAGCATTAGGGTCACAAGAAAGTGTGTGGAGCTTTATGTTGTTAATTACTTTGCCATCCTGACAATAAAGCAAGGTAAAGAAAGCAACATGTGTGCATCACCAAAAGTGCCAGTGCCACAAGTGGTGTCAGAAGTGCGGATGCTTAGGGAAGCAAGTTTCCGCTACCTAACCCGCATAGACATTAACATGGAGGAAATTTTGAGAGCCCTCGTGAATGTGGCCGCTACACATCAAGAACAACATGAGTTGCAGAGGCACAGGAGGAAAACAACAGGGTCTTACAGGAGAAGTTAGTCCAGGTGAGGCATGACAGAAACGTACAACCTGGTCTGGCTCTTCAGAAAATGTCACCAGCTGATGACCTAAAAGTGTATATGGTTTGTCATGAACGCCCAGCCTGTCCCAGATACAGTAATCCGAACAGCTGGCCCTGACTGGCGTCACTTTAGTCACTTAGCAATGAATACACCTTTTCTGCCACCTCAAAGGATTTACTATAGTGTCCTTACGTTCACCAAAACCACTTATTAATGTTTCACACTTAAATCACATACACATGTAGCATGAGCCTCCCTGGGCTTCGTAAATTCACAAAGAATCACAATGAATACGCTAGATTCAATTTATTTTAATCCAAAAAATGTTTCCAAGGCTTAGTTACAAAAAAGTTAATGACGAAACATACAATAAGTTGCACAAATAAGTTTCAGAAAATAAAGTAGGAAATAAAACCAGAGTCACTACTTACTAGTTAAGACTTGGCGTGTGTGAGGGAACACAATTGAGAAATATGGGACAGACCCCCTCATAAAAATGCACTCTGTAATGTCTAAAGCAGAAGATTTTAAACCCTTCTTACAGGTTCTTTACCCACCCACCTTAGGAATTACATTTTCAATTAGGTCAGATTGATTCCCAAAATGTGCCAAGCTTTCCGAAGTGAGTTATGGATGTCCTGAGATCTGGAATGTTCACAGGGTTCTGCTTGGCTGGTCTGGTCCGCATCCTCTGCATACAAAAAAACTCCTCAGAGATGCTAATCTATCCCTGGATCTGGCTAATTTCAAAAGAGTATTGACACTTGCATAGGTTCAGACTCATGTCATTTAGCAAAGCACATGTTGAGATTACATTACAAGGTTACATACAATATACATTGTCATACCTGATTATTAAGGGAAAATAACAATAGTACATAATCATCACAGGTGTCCTTCGAGAGAGTTGCAAAAAGGGCAAATTGGCCTACTGAAGTCTGGACTGATAGGGTAGTGCTATATCTAGCTGGTGAAGCTCAGAGCTTATATGGATCTGGATGAGGACCAGGCCTCTGATTACATGTGCTTAAAATCTTAGATATTGGCTCGCATTGGGATTTTGGGGCCAGGTGGTGCCCAGCGCTATCATGAGTGGCGCTATGACCAAGAAAAACTGGTATAATTATATATATATATACACAACCCTGCAGACAGGGTTACATTTTCCCTGGGATTCTCTTTCAGCACATACACAGGTGTTCCACATGGGTGTAATTGGTTTGTTTTTGCTGTGATTTGTTTGTAGTGCTTGGGTGGAGGATAAAGACGCTGTTGGCATTTTTGGGTGGTGCCACTGATGTCAGTTAGTGGCCGGGTAGTAGTGAGGGAACTATTGTTCAGCCAGACCTAGGGCTGTGGGACAGTTGTGAAGATTTTACTGGATAGATTTGCTGTAACCACCGCTGACACTGTTTAAACCAACCTGACAACTGCTAATAAACAGTGAAATGGTTCAGCCAAGCTGTGTGAGACTCCAGTGAATGCCGTGCTTTATCACTATATATATATATATATATATATATATATATATATATATATATATAGTATTTATACGGAGAAAGAGGGAGAGAAATAGATGTCTCTGTCTCTTTATATACATGCATGTGTGTATTTTTGAGTCAGTACAAGAATAATTGTTCCACACATAGGAGGTAATCCGATCTGCATGTGAATCTGGATCTTGATATGAACGTTCTGGATAATAGTCAAAACAATTATTAGCTAACCCAAAAGATATGATCCAGCCATTGTATACCTGATACTTACGCGATATATAAAACATATTGCATAGTTAATGAAATACAATTTAGATTTAGTTACACAGCTCTCATTCATCTCGGTGATGGTACTGCGGATAGGGGCTACCACATTGTCCTGCTCTGTGATCTCCCCAGCTGTTAGCTGTCTGGAGGTGTTGTGCAGCTTCTCCACCATGAGCAGCATCAGCACCTCAACTTCTTAATAGTCGAAGTTTGACTGGTGCTGCTTCACGGGGAGATGGCTGGGTTCAGGTCTGATTTTGGAACATGTCTCGAGTTTATGGTGTTGGGTTACTGTTTTCTGGAATGAAAATGACAAGCATTTCAATTTGTGTGTTGCCTATGGTACTTTATTTATAGTTTAATAAGACATGTCTGTGAATGGGTCACTATTTTAGCCAGTATGTAATGTTGTAGTGTCATGCCTGCGCAACAATTAATGATATCAGTTCTAATATGAATTGATTTTTTCTAAATGAACAACCATAGCAATTTAAATATAATTTAAATACATATATATTTAATAATAAATAATATATTTTTATCATATTTGACTATTTCCTTTAAATTAATTTGTACGGTTTTGTTACAATGAAGTGAATGCATTTTTCGGAAACGGTGTGATTAAGGTGTTGCAGTATCTGTAGGGTATACATCTAGCTAATAAGGTGTTAATAATGAAGGTGCAAAGATATTTATTGTTTACAAATGTGGCAGTCACATAACATTGGTAATGGGTAATACATAGAGGAACTGGTGTCAGAAAGCTAAAAAAATCTAACCATTAGCAAATAAGCAAATAAACATATTTAATATATTTCTATTATACTAATATAAAGGTACTTTAATAACAACCAACACCATATTCATTCTCCAAATTGTACAAATGTAGTCTTTCTTGATAATAAGGCTTACATATTGCTGGTGAATGAGGGTTAAACGAATAGATTGTTTTGTTATAACATAGTTCGCATTCTTGTGATGTGTTGCAGATAATAAAGCATTTACATGTGATATTACTGTGGTCAGGGCTGCCAAGAGGAATTCAGGGCCCCGGTACAACAAATTCATGGGGCCCCCCCTTATAGTTGAGTAAGCAAAAAAAAATTTCATGGGTATGGTCACACAATTGGGGGCATGGCAATGCGCCGTTGGGGCGTGGCTAGCACAATAAAATCACTAGGTCCTGAATTCCGCGGAGCGTGACATTTGTCCAAGCACTCCTGACTTTCAGGACATCTAGCACCCTTGTGTAGTATAGGAAGAATGCAGTGTGTCAGAAAGAGTTCAGTCTTGGCCTGCGCCCACTGGGCTCACCAAACATTGGCATTGTCCCTACTAGAATCACAACATTTCACACACTATGCTGCTCTGTCCTACCTGTTCTTCTCACTTTTACCATATGTGGCTGCTGGTTTCTTTAGTTGCGGCTTGTCTGGATCCTGGAATGTTGGAGGACCTATTTGGACACAAAATGGCTACATTTAGAAAATTAAAGCCAGCCCCACCCTTAAATCAATAACATCCATGATTAATAATTAGGCCTTCCTCCAGCCCCAACATTAAAATAAAATTCCCATTACCCCGCAAACAAAATAGCAGCCATTAATTAGCCACCATCTACCTCACACACACTACATTGTCAAAAGCTCTGTGCCATCACACACACATTACTGTGCCCCTTTATCATCACCACGCTATGCTCCCTTATGATCACACTGTGCCCTCCATGCTGCCTTTGCCCCTTTCTTTAACCCCCTGTGCCATGCTGCTTGTCCCTCTTTTCTTTAACCCCCTGTGCCATGCTGCTTGTCCCTCTTTTTTTAACCCCCTGTGCCATGCTGCTTGTCCCTCTTTTCTTTAACCCCCTGTGCCTCTCTGAGTTTCTCCTTCATTTCTTTAACCCCGTGCCATGCTGCTTGTCCCTCGTTTTTTAACCTCTATGTGCCATGCTGCTTGTCCCTCTTTTCTTGAACCCCCTGTGCCATGCTGCTATTGTCCCTCCTTTCTTTAACCCCCTGTGCCATGCTGCTTGTCCCTCCTTTCTTTAACCCCCTGTGCCATGCTGCTATTGTCCCTCCTTTCTTTAACCCCTCTGTGTCATGCTGCTATTGTCCCCCCTTTCTTTAACCCCTCTGTGTCATGCTGCCTTCCATTTTTTACCCCCCCCCCTGTTTTCCTCCCTTCACTTACCTTTACTTCTCTCTTCCTTCTTGTCTTCTCTGCTGCTCTGTGCTCCATTGCTCCAGACTGAATGAATGATGGGCGTGACATGATGATGTCACACCCGGCATTCAGTCAGTCTGGAGCAATGGAGCACAGAGCAGCAGAGAGGAGGGACGCCGGCGCCGCAATCACGTGAGTATGGTTTTTTTTTTTTTTTAACTACCCTGCCCCCCCCACCAACGACCGAGCTCCCGGGGTACAGCATGCAGTGGTCTAAGTGGGCTGGCACTGCCACTTTCATTGTAAAACTATCAAATTCCACTTCTAAATTTCCACTTCTATCACTGATCTCATGTATATTTGCATGTAACCGTTTTGAAATGGATGAGGCTAAAACAGTTTTTAAGCAATCCGAGCAATAGAATGCTAATAGCACTAGAAGGTATATCAACTCAGTTAATTCCTACATGTCCATGTGTAAGCAGGTTTGAAGTGTGAGTGGCAAGGCCAAGAGGTAGTCAATACAAGCATCTGAATATTAACAACTGCTATTAATATTATTATCGTAGATATGTAAGGCACCACAGTGCTCTGCAGTGCCGTACAGTAGGGAAAACAGTACATACATAAAACAGGGACATACAAGGTAGACAAAATAAATGCAGACATTTAAACAAAGGGTATCAAGGACCCTGCTCATTAAAGAGCTTACATACTAAGTGGAAGAAGGCACAGCTGAAACAAGAGGAGCAAATGTGGCTCAGAGTGGAGATTGGGACAGTTGTGAGTGTGCATTAGTGTGAACAGTGTTATCGGGATAAGGCCAGCTTTAAAAAAAGAGATGGGTTTCAAAGAGCATCTAAAGATTTGAAGGCTGTGGGAAAGTCTGATTGAGTGTGGTAGGGAATTCCATAAGTGGGGAGCAGCATGGGAGAAGTCTTGTAGGCGGGAGTGAGAGGTGGTTACCAGAAACAAGACAAGGCGCAGGTCAGAGGTAGATCTAAGAGGATGGGAGAGAGTGTATTTTGATATGGGATTTGAGATGTATGCAGGGGTAGTGGTGTTGAGGGCTTTGTAGGTAAGGGTGAGTAATTTGAATTTGATTCTTGAGGACACAAGGAGAGAGTGTAGGGATTTGCAAAGTGGTGCAGCAGATGTGGAGTGGTGAGAGAGGAAGATCAGTCTTGCAGCAGCATTTAGGATTGATTGAAGTGTGGATATATGGGTGCAAAGAATTCCAGATAACAGGAGTTTGCAATAGTCAAGACGGGAGATGATGAGAGAATGGATAAGAGTTTTAGTAGCATATTGCGTAAGAAAAGGGCATGTTCTGGCAATGTTTTAAGGTGGGGTCGACAGGACTGGGAGAGAGTCTGAATGTGAGGAATAAAGCAGAGCGCGGAATCAAGTGTGACACCAAGGCAGCGGGCTTGGGAGACTGAGGAAAGTGTGGTGTTATTGACAGTGAGAGAAATTTGAGGGCAGATGTTGACTCTGGCAGGATAGGAAGATAATAAGCTCTGTTTTGGACATGTTGAGCTTTAGGTAGCGTTAGGACATCCATGTGGAGATAACAGAAATACAGCTAGTTACATGAGATAGTACAGAAGGAGAGAGGTCAAGGGAAGATATATAGATTTGGGTGTCATCAGCGTAGAGGTGGTCTTGGAAGCCAAATGAGCAAGTTAGTGCCCCAAGAGAAGAGGTGTACAATTAAAAAAGTAAAGAGCTAAGAACAGAGTCTTGTGGGACCCCAACAGATAGAGAGAGTGGAGGGGAGGATGTGCCAGAGGTAGAAACACTAAAGGATCGATTCGATAGGTAGGAAGTGAATCATAAAAAGAACTGTGTCACAAAGGCCAATGGAGTGAAGGGTGTGTAGAAGAAGAGAAGAAGGCGATCAACCATATCAAAAGTAGCAGAGAGGTCCAGGAGAATGAGTATGGTGAAATGACCCTTATACTTTGCAGTAAGTGGATCATTGATCACTTTTGTAAGAGCAGTTTCAGTGAAAGGTTGGGGCAGAAGCCTGTTTGCAGAAAGTCTAGAATGGAATGAGAGGAGAAAAAGTGAGACAGGTGTTTGTACACTAATCGCTCAAGTAGTTTAGAGGCAAAGTGGAGGAGGAAAATAGGGCAGTAGTTGTAGAGAGAGGCTGAATCGGGAGATGGTTTATTTAAAATTGGTGACATGAGCGCATGTTTAAAGGAGGATGAAAATGTGCCAGTGCAGAGAGACAGGTTGAAGAGGTCTGATAGAGGTGGGCATACAGTGGAGGAGAGGGAGCAAAGACATTGGGAGGTAATAGGGTCGAGGGGACAGGTTGTAGGGTGAGATGAAGAGATGAGTGCAGAGACTTCATCTTCATTTACTGGAAATAATGAATTAAGGGTGGATTGGGGAGCATAGGTAAAGGTGGGTAGAGTGGGTGGAGCCAGTGGCATTTGTCATGAGGAAATGTCTTGCTGAATGGTGTCAATTTTATCTTTGAAATAGGTGGCAAAATCATGGGCTGTGAGGTAGGAAGAGGGAGAAGGAGCAGGTGGGCAGAGAAGTGAGTTGACGGTGGCAAAGAAGTGACGTGGGTTAGAAGATTGGGTGGATATTAGAGATTTAAATTATGTTTGTTTGGCAATTGAAAGGGCAGTACTGTAAGATGAAAGAATGAATTTATAGTGGAGAAACGAGATTTCCTCCAGTGGCATTCTGCAGTGCGACAGCACTTTAGCAGGTAGCGGGTGTCACTCACCGGACTGTGAGTGCTTCTTCCCGTATATTTAGGAACCGTGGTCGTCCTCCATCCTGAGGGTCTGCGCATGCGCAGCCCTTTCAAACCCTTCAGTACCTGTTCCTTTAACTTAATTGGCAGATCAGGCAACACTCCCTATATTAAGCATCTGTGGTCAATACCACGTTGCCTGATCTTGGAGTCTCATTCCCCATGAGCCTCTGAAGGTGTTCCTGTGTTTCCTCGTGTATTCAGCGCTGCTGATTCCTGTGGTTTCCAAACCACTTCTACCCCTGTGGTTTCCAGACCACTTCTACTCCTGTGGTTTCCAGACCACTTCTACTCCTGTGTATCATCGTGACTGTTGCTGATTCCTATCCGCTGCCTCCGTGCACTACAGTCTTCAAGCCACTTCAACCCTCCTGTGTATCATCGTGACTGTTAGCTGATTCCTATCCGCTGCCTCCGTGCACTACAGTCTTCAAGCCACTTCAACTCTGCTATGTATCATCGTGACTGTTAGCTGATTCCTATCCACTGCCTCCGTGCACTACAGTCTTCAATCTACTTCAACTCACCTGTGTGCCATCATGACTGTTAGCTGATTCCTATCCGCTGCCTCCGTGCACTACAGTCTTCAATCTACTTCAACTCGCCTGTGTTTCATCGTGACTGTTTGGCTGATTCCTGTCCGCTGCCTCCGTGCGCTTCAGTCTTCAGCTCATCTCATCTCTCCCGTGTTTCCTCGAGACTGCTACAGCTGATTCCTATCCGCTACTCTCCGTGCTCAACAGTTCCAGCTCAGCTCTGCTCTCCCGTGTTTCATCGTTGCTGCACCTGCTGGTTGCTATCCGCTACCTCCGTGTATCTGCAGAGTCCTGCTGCTGCTACTTCTCAGTTCTACTCGTCCTACAACAGCTGACCCGCTCTCCGTGCTTCTTCGTGTTCCCGCTGGTCTCTACTCGCCAGTCTGCATCGGATCTGCGCCTCACTGTTTTCATCTCATCTAGATCATCGCTACTCTTCAGGGTCCTCCAGGAGTCCAGTCCTACATACTACTGCTTCCTGAGTATTTGTTCCCCTGCTGGTCTACCTACCTGTGCGCTGCACCTACTTGATTACCGCTTCACCCCTCCAGGGACTTCGCATCCTGCCGGCATCCAGCCGTTCAGGTATCTCTGCACTCCTGTCTGACAGCCTGCTTCTGAACCACGGTATGCATACTTCTCATTGACTGTGCTGGTGTATTGCATATCTTGCTGGACTGAGTTTGTTCTCCTCTGGAGTTTACTATCCGCTGAGACTATTGCCATCATTGACTGTGTTATCTTGTGCCGGATTACCTCAAGTGACTTTCTATTATTGCAGTGCTGTTCAGTCATTAATATATTGTGCATGTTATTGTGGATCAAGTTTAAGGTGCCCGTGTATCCCCTGTATTGCAGTCTCTCCCCGTGCTCCTCCTCACATATATATTCAGTGGTACAACTTGCTAGAGGCAGACCACTGATCCCTGTTTCCTGTGTCACCTGTTCCAGTATCCTCTCACATAGCAGTGGTACAACTTGCTAACGCAGACCACTGACTCCCCGGATACCTCCACTTGGATTTCATTCCTTCACTCAGACAGCGGTACAACTTGCTATCCGCAGACCGCTGACTCTCATCACCTCCTCGTTTCTGTTGGACATTCCTCCTCACTATAGCAGTGGTACAACTTGCTACCGCAGACCACTGACTACCCTCACGTGTCCTTTGTCCATACAGTTCCTCGTGTATTACTACATCCATATTACCAGTGCTGCTAGTCATAGACTTTCCTGAGCATCTCTATCATCTACTATTTCCTGTTCCGTGATCACCCTGCTACCAGAGTACCATATTACCATCTATACTGCTCTGGTAAGCCTATCACCTGGTGATCCCTGGGTAAAGACTCCTAGTGCCCGTGACAGTAAGATCAGGCCATGACAGACCCAGATACGGAACCTACAGCCAAAGAGATGCTGCAGCATCTGGTCACCCGTGTGGAGCAACAGGATGCTCGCCAACAGCTGTTACTTCAATGCTACCAGTCGTTAGCCTCCCAAGGACCATCTGGACAGCCTGTTACAGCTAATGTTGAAGCTCCTGTGCTTTCCTCCGTTTCCCCAGTGCCATCCCAGGTGTCTACAGCTCCCACGCTTCACCTGCCTACTCCGTCAAAGTACGATGGAGACCCCAAAACTTGTAGGGGTTTCCTTAACCAATGCTCAGTTCATTTTGAGCTCCAACCTCAAAATTTTTCTACCCACCGTTCCAGAGTGGCCTATCTTATCTCATTGTTTTCTGGACAAGCTCTGGCTTGGGCCTCCCCTCTGTGGGAGAGAAACGATCCTGTATTACAAGATAGTGCCAAATTCATTTCTATGTTCCGAAGTGTGTTCGATGAACCAGGTCGTGTGACCTCCGCTGCTTCCAGCATTCTTCGTTTACGTCAAGGTTCTCATACAGTAGGCCAGTACGTCATTCAATTTAGGATATTAGCCTCTGAACTTCAGTGGAACACTGAAGCATTAATTGCCGCCTTCTGGCAGGGGCTCTCCGATAAAATTAAAGATGCACTGACTACCCAAGAGCTTCCTTCGTCACTAGAAGATTTGATCTCTCTTTGCCATCGTGTAGACATGAGGTTTCGTGAAAGAGAATCTGAGAAAACAACTTCAGTTAAAGCACCTCTTCGCTCAACCCCTCAGTTTCGTCCAGCTTCACCTTCCGTGATTCCCATGGAGATAGGACGTTCCAAATTATCTTTAGAAGAGAGGAAACGAAGAGTAAAGAATAGACTTTGTATCTATTGTGCTGATTCCACACATATGCTCAGTTCTTGCCCTAAGAAATCGGGAAATGCCAGGCCCTAACTAGTTCTGGAGAGGTGAAGTTAGGGTCCCTGGAGTCCTCTCCATCTTCTATGAAATTAAAAGTCTGCGCTTTTGATGTTACGATTTCCTTTGCTACCAAATCCTTTGAGTCTCAGGCACTGATTGATTCTGGAGCAGCAGGAAATTTCATTTCTAAATCCCTAGTGAATCAATGGTCCCTACCAGTGATTACTTTGAAAACACAGATTACTGTGACTGCTATAGATGGATCACGTCTCATCAATGGTCTCATCACTCAGAGTACGTCTCCAGTAACACTTCAGATTGGTGTGCTACACCATGAAGAGATCTCGTTTTTAATTCTTCCAGTTACGACAAGTCCGATTGTCTTAGGCCTTCCATGGCTTCAATGTCATTCTCCCCAGATTGACTGGCGCACTCCTCAAGTTACGTCTTGGGGAGCTGAATGTCATCATCGTTGTCTTTCTCAAGTCATTCCTCTTAAAGTACAGCAATCTTCCATCTCATCTTCCTCACCGGGACTCCCTCCTCAGTATGCTTCATTTGCCGATGTTTTTGATAAAGCTCAGTCTGAACGTCTTCCTCCTCATCGTTCTTGGGATTGTCCGATCGATCTTCTACCTGGCAAGACTCCTCCTAGGGGTCGGGTCTATCCACTTTCGTTACCTAAAACTCAAGCCACATCTGAGTACATCCAGGAGAATCTCCAGCGAGGGTTTATTCGACCTTCCACCTCTCCCGCTGGAGCCGGATTCTTCTTCGTAAAAAAGAAGGATGGATCACTACGCCCCTGCATAGATTTTCGTGGACTCAATGCCATTACTATTAAGAATCGGTATCCCATTCCGTTGATCACTGAGTTATTTGATCGCATCAAGGGAGCTCGGATCTTTACCAAGTTGGATCTTCGTGGAGCCTATAATTTAATTAGAATCCGTCCCGGTGACGAATGGAAGACAGCGTTGAACACCAGAGATGGGCATTATGAATATCTAGTAATGCCTTTCGGGTTGTGCAATGCCCCCGCTGTTTTCCAAGGCTTCGTTAATGAGATCTTTCGGGACTTATTATATGTATGTGTCG
Source organism: Mixophyes fleayi (assembly GCF_038048845.1). Lineage (NCBI taxonomy): Eukaryota > Metazoa > Chordata > Amphibia > Anura > Limnodynastidae > Mixophyes > Mixophyes fleayi. The sequence continues at coordinate 166,325,960 of NC_134407.1, forward strand.
TTGTCTACCTGGACGACATATTGATCTTTTCACAGGACCTGCCTTCTCATCACCAACATGTGGCAGAGGTCCTTTCCAGACTCCGGGAAAATTCATTATTCTGTAAACTAGAAAAATGTTCATTCGAGTTGCCCCAGATTCCATTTTTGGGGTATATTGTTTCCGGAGTTGGCCTGAAGATGGATCCAGACAAGGTGAATGCTGTATTACATTGGCCCCAGCCAACTACTCTTCGTGCTATCCAGCGTTTTTTAGGTTTCGCCAATTACTATAGACGCTTCATTCAAGACTTCTCGTCCATTGCATCTCCTATTGTGGCCCTGACTCGTAAAGGGGCCAATACTAAGCAATGGTCATCCGAGGCCCTCCAAGCCTTTCAAATTCTTAAAGAGTCCTTCTCCTCTGCTCCCATTTTTCGACAGCCTGATGTGACACTTCCCTTCTTCCTAGAAGTAGATGCCTCTAATGTGGGCTTAGGAGCTATTCTCTCCCAACGCTCGGACCAACAAAAATTCCATCCTTGTGCCTTTTACTCTCGGGGTCTCCTGCCTGCAGAGAAAAATTACACGATCGGGGACAAGGAGTTGCTGGCTATCAAAGTTGCATTAGAGGAGTGGAGATACTTATTGGAAGGAGCTCGTCATCCGGTGACGATTTTCACAGATCATAAGAACCTGTCATATCTACAGTCTGCCCAATGCTTGAATCCTCGTCCAGCAAGATGGTCTCTTTTCTTTTCCCGTTTCGAATTAATCATAACCTTCAAACCAGCTGCCAAGAACAAGAAAGCTGACGCTCTATCTCGAGCTTTTGTGACGTCCTCTGACGTTGAAGAGGTTTCCAACCATTCTATATTAGACCCCAAATGTATCTCGCTGGCTGCTTCGTCCACCAAAGTGCTACCATTTGGGAAGACCCTCGTGCCTCCTACTCTGAGGAGGAAAATCCTTTCGTGGTTCCATTCTTCTCGTTTTTCTGGACATGCTGGTGAACGCAAGACCTTTGAGATTCTCTCTCAAAGTTACTGGTGGCCCTCGATGAGGAGAGACGTCAAAGAGTTTGTTGCTTCCTGTGAATTGTGTTCTCAGTTCAAATCCTCCCGCAGAACTCCAGCGGGGTTGCTGCAACCACTACCCATTCCGGTCAAGCCCTGGACCCATATTAGTATGGACTTTGTTACTGATTTGCCATCTAGTAAAAATTGTAATACTATTTGGGTAGTGGTAGACAGATTTTCGAAGATGGCTCATTTTGTCCCTTTGTCTGGTTTGCCTTCCTCGTCTACTCTGGCTGAACATTTCGTTAAAGAAATCTTTCGTATCCATGGATGTCCGTCTGAGATTGTGTCAGATAGAGGAGTACAATTCGTTTCCAGATTCTGGCGGGCCCTTTGTAAAACCTTGGGCATACGATTAGCACTCTCATCTTCTTACCATCCGCAATCAAACGGACAAACTGAACGGGTCAATCAAGATCTCGAGACCTTTATAAGGATGTTCTCATCAGCCAATCAAGACAACTGGGTAGAATTGCTTCCTTGGGCTGAATTCGCCCATAACAACATGTACCATGAGTCATCGTCCAAAACTCCATTCTTTGTGGTTTACGGTCACCATCCGTCTTTTCCGGAATTTCCTGCCCTCCCTCCCACCCAAGTTCCTGCTGTAGAGACTGTTTGTCAGACCTTCAAAAACATCTGGTCTCAGGTCAAAACCTGTTTAAAGAAGACATCTGACAAATATAAGTCTTTCGCAGATAAGAAGAGGCGGGCTATTCCACCACTAAAAATTGGAGATCGTGTCTGGTTATCTACCAAAAATATTCGTTTGAAGGTCCCATCTATGAAATTCGCTCCTCGTTTTATTGGTCCATATAGGATCATTCAAGTAATAAATCCAGTTTGTGTCAAACTTCTACTTCCTAAGAATCTTCGTATTTCCAATGCCTTCCATGTGTCCTTGCTCAAACCTCTCATCATCAACCGTTTCTCGACTCCTCCTTCAGCACCTCAGCCAGTTCAAGTTCATCAGGAGGAAGATTTCGAGATTACTCAGGTATTGGACGCAAAAATTTCGCGAGGAGTTCTCTGTTTCCTCGTTCATTGGAAGGGCTTTGGTCCTGAGGAGCGGTCATGGATCAAAGCTGAAGATCTCAACGCCCCAGCTCTTCTTAAGAAGTTTTATTCCAAAAATCCGGACAAGCCCGGTTCCAGGCGTTCTGTGCCCACCTTTAAAAGGGGGGGTACTGTCACTCACCGGACTGTGAGTGCTTCTTCCCGTATATTTAGGAACCGTGGTCGTCCTCCATCCTGAGGGTCTGTGCATGCGCAGCCCTTTCAAACCCTTCAGTACCTGTTCCTTTAACTTAATTGGCAGATCAGGCAACACTCCCTATATTAAGCACCTGTGGTCAATACCACGTTGCCTGATCTTGGAGTCTCATTCCCCATGAGCCTCTGAAGGTGTTCCTGTGTTTCCTCGTGTATTCAGCGCTGCTGATTCCTGTGGTTTCCAAACCACTTCTACCCCTGTGGTTTCCAGACCACTTCTACTCCTGTGGTTTCCAGACCACTTCTACTCCTGTGTATCATCGTGACTGTTGCTGATTCCTATCCGCTGCCTCCGTGCACTACAGTCTTCAAGCCACTTCAACCCTCCTGTGTATCATCGTGACTGTTAGCTGATTCCTATCCGCTGCCTCCGTGCACTACAGTCTTCAAGCCACTTCAACTCTGCTATGTATCATCGTGACTGTTAGCTGATTCCTATCCGCTGCCTCCGTGCACTACAGTCTTCAATCTACTTCAACTCGCCTGTGTTTCATCGTGACTGTTTGGCTGATTCCTGTCCGCTGCCTCCGTGCGCTTCAGTCTTCAGCTCATCTCATCTCTCCCGTGTTTCCTCGAGACTGCTACAGCTGATTCCTATCCGCTACTCTCCGTGCTCAACAGTTCCAGCTCAGCTCTGCTCTCCCGTGTTTCATCGTTGCTGCACCTGCTGGTTGCTATCCGCTACCTCCGTGTATCTGCAGAGTCCTGCTGCTGCTACTTCTCAGTTCTACTCATCCTACAACAGCTGACCCGCTCTCCGTGCTTCTTCGTGTTCCCGCTGGTCTCTACTCGCCAGTCTGCATCAGATCTGCGCCTCACTGTTTTCATCTCATCTAGATCATCGCTACTCTTCAGGGTCCTCCAGGAGTCCAGTCCTACATACTACTGCTTCCTGAGTATTTGTTCCCCTGCTGGTCTACCTACCTGTGCGCTGCACCTACTTGATTACCGCTTCACCCCTCCAGGGACTTCGCATCCTGCCGGCCTCCAGCCGTTCAGGTATCTCTGCACTCCTGTCTGACAGCCTGCTTCTGAACCACGGTATGCATACTTCTCATTGACTGTGCTGGTGTATTGCATATCTTGCTGGACTGAGTTTGTTCTCCTCTGGAGTTTACTATCCGCTGAGACTATTGCCATCATTGACTGTGTTATCTTGTGCCGGATTACCTCAAGTGACTTTCTATTATTGCAGTGCTGTTCAGTCATTAATATATTGTGCATGTTATTGTGGATCAAGTTTAAGGTGCCCGTGTATCCCCTGTATTGCAGTCTCTCCCCGTGCTCCTCCTCACATATATATTCAGTGGTACAACTTGCTAGAGGCAGACCACTGATATCCCTGTTTCCTGTGTCACCTGTTCCAGTATCCTCTCACATAGCAGTGGTACAACTTGCTAACGCAGACCACTGACTCCCCGGATACCTCCACTTGGATTTCATTCCTTCACTCAGACAGCGGTACAACTTGCTATCCGCAGACCGCTGACTCTCATCACCTCCTCGTTTCTGTTGGACATTCCTCCTCACTATAGCAGTGGTACAACTTGCTACCGCAGACCACTGACTACCCTCACGTGTCCTTTGTCCATACAGTTCCTCGTGTATTACTACATCCATATTACCAGTGCTGCTAGTCATAGACTTTCCTGAGCATCTCTATCATCTACTATTTCCTGTTCCGTGATCACCCTGCTACCAGAGTACCATATTACCATCTATACTGCTCTGGTAAGCCTATCACCTGGTGATCCCTGGGTAAAGACTCCTAGTGCCCGTGACAGCGGGTCTGTTTGGTGCACCATGGTTGGGGTTTGGATAGTCGTTGACTATATGTAGTAGCTGGAGCTGCATTGTCTAGGGCTGAAGTGAGTGTTTTGTTATAGAAAGAGGCAGCCTGATTAGGACAGGACAATGCAGTCATTGGGAAAAATAGTTGTTTTTGTGAAAATGAGAAGTGGATTGGGTTAAGTGTAATTAGGTTTCGTTGTGTACATTTAAATTTGGTGCAGGGGGAAGGGCATGAGGTGTGGTGAGGCTGAAGGAAAAGAGGTTGTGGTTGGAGAGTGGGAAGGCTAAATTGGAGAAACTAAAGATGGAATAGTAGCGGGAGAAGACAAGGTCAAGGGAGTGTCCATCACAGTGGGTGGGAGATGAGGTCCATTGGGAGGGACCAAAGGAGGAAGTAAGTGAAAGATTTTTAGTGGTAGAACAGATAGTGGAATTATCAATAGGAATGTTGAAATAGCCTAGTATGAGAGTAGGCAGGCCAAAGCATAGGAAATAAGTGAGCCAGGCTGCAAAGTTGTCAAGGAATTGAGAAACTGTACTTGGGGGGGCGATAAATGACAGCAACATGAAGTTGGAGAGGATAAAATAGACGGATAGTATGGACTTCAAAGGAAGAGAATGAGACTAAGGGTTCAGAGGGTATGATTTGGGAGCTTCAGCTTGGAGAAAGTAGAATACCTACTCCACCACCTTGTCTGTTTTCGGGACTGGGAGTGTGGCTGAGGGAGAGCCCCCCATAGGAGAGAGCTGCAGGTGATGTAGTGTCAAAGAAGGTAAGCCAAGTTTCTGTAATGGCAAGGAAGTTGAGGGATTTAGAAATTAATAGATCATGAATGGATGTAAATTTGTTACAAACAGATCTGGCATTCCATAGTGCACAAGAGAAGGGAAGAGAGGGTAGTGGAGATATGTGAATAAGGTTGGCGGGATTGGAAATACGGAATGGATGGAAAGGTTTTGGGTGGAGCGAGGATCGTGAGCAGATAATGGGGATTGTACGGGGCCCAGGGTTAGGTGAGATATCACCAGCAGCCATGAGAAGGAGCAAGGTGAGAAAGAGGACATGTGAGGAGGATTTGGGGGTGTGAGGCTTATTTCTGTTTATGTAGGCTGGTGAGTGTGGTGGGTGCATGCGACAAAACAGTTCATGTGTGCAGACTTGTTACTTTCACAATAACACAGCCAAATTGTGCACTATTGCCATTAGTAATTTCAATGGTGATTTTTGCTTTCAGCTCTGATAGCTGCGAGCAGAAATCTGTGTTATAATTACCGTACCATCGGTAATAGTGCGCAGGCCGCATTACTTTCACGAGTAACATAGCCAATTAAATTCCCCCCTTAAAGTATTGTTTCTTTTAGGAATCACATATGCCCGATGAGTGAAAAAACATGCCGTATGAGGTAAGGAGCTGTTTCTGAATATCTATACAGACAAGGTAGTATTACAAACTAATCCTACTTTCCTACCCAATGTAATTTTTCCTTTTCAGTATATCATGCCTCCATCTCTATGCTAACAACAAGGAGAAAATATTACATACACTGGAGCTTGTCAGGGCAATTTGTTTACCTCTCCGTAACAGAGGAGTTCAGAAAAGCAGAGTGGTGACAAAGTGGTTAGAATTTCTACCTCACAGCACTGAGGTCAAGGGTTTGATTCCAACCAGGGCTGTATCAGTGCTCATGTGAAGATACCGGGTTTATCTGGTCCAATGCTACCCACTTCACGCTGGCTGGCCACCCACGGGTGCCTTCCTATGCCAGGGAAGTCTACCCAGTACCTTCTAGGATTCGTATGGTCACTCAGGCAAATGCAGTTATAAAAATACAACAGTACATTTATTGTCATAGAAACAACACTAGAATATTATGTACACACAGTAAATAAATGCCAGGCAGATTTACCACATCATGTCTCCCTTACCCCACTAGTTTAAGGAATTATAGTCACCTGGCTGTCCAGACTTCACGACCCATGGATCTCTCTCAGCTGCATATATAGACTCTAGTTAGAGAATGACAACTCAAAACTCGATCTTGCACCTTCATGAATGAAATCCCAGAATGAACACCCTTCCCCTCTGGAGTCGTTCCTTATATCTCAGGTCTAATTTCCACAGTCTTTCCCCTCCCTGTGCAAACCCCTGGGTCTATTCTTCTTAACCATTGGTCAATGCTGGAATAGGGGGGATTGGACATGGGAGTGAAGATGAGCTGTCCTTCCAGAGAACCTCCCCTGTTAGATGGCCTGTCTAGACTAGCCTGGTGAGAACAATGGACACTAATTAGTTTTCCTACTCCAGCACCTGGCAACCTGATCCCTACCCATAATCCCCCTGGCTTCACTTTAAAAACAATGAATAACCTTACTGCAAGTCATCAATATATAATACACAATATACATATTTACACTGAGCTACAATGTCCCCTTAACCACATGTAATTGGACAATGCATTTGTAGTCTAGTGAGCTGGGGAACAAAAGCAAGGGCTATAAAAAGTACTATAATACACATTATGTGAGAAACGAGACACAGAATAGTTAGCGTATCACACTCGTTTCGTCACAGCTCAGTTTGTATGTTCTCCCCCGGGTTGTGTGGGTTTTCTCTGGGTGCTCCAGTTTCCTTGCACTCCAAAGATGTACTATTAGTTTGATTGGCACCTGACAACATTAACCCCCATCAAAGTCCTACATGAAGGACAAATAATTGAACCCTGTGTGTGTATGGTAGTGAATATTGATTGTAAGCTCCACTAGGGTCGGGACTAATGTGAATGATTAAAAATACTCTATATATGTTAACATATTATTGCAAGATGTGAGCTGCCAGAAACTCTAAGAGCACATGCTACTAGGGGGATGGCAACCTCCAGGGCACGCAGGGCTCAGGCCTCAGTGGACAATCACTGCAAAGCAGTAGGGTAGTAATCGACTCACACCTTTACCAGACATTCTGGACGTGACATCTGCAACTGATGGAAGAAAACTCCTTCACAAAGCCATTATGATTAGTTAGTTACTGACCAGGAGGCTTGTTTTTTGTGTCACGGCTTCTTGCGGAGCAAGTGTTAGAGTTTTCTTATTTTTTCCCCAATGGATTAAAAACTAGAAAAAATAAGAGGATCTCCCCTGAATTTAGGTGACTATTAAATTGTTAAAAGAGGGTGTGGGGAGAGTGTTTTTTAATAAAAGATTTTATCAGGCTGTTTATGTTTTATTTAACAGTATTTTTTGTCCTGGTGCATTACAGACACTAGCGGGCACACTGGTGCTTGTAGATCTGTAAGTGCCAATATGCTCTGGTAGTCATGGGTATGCTGGCAATGTAGTTCTGCAAGCATACCCCCAAGCTGTTTATGGCTGCCAGGGCTTGCTGGAGCCAGTAGTGCCACAGGAAAAAATGCTGATTTTTCTAAGTTTTAACCATTTCTTACCCCAGCACCCACAGCAGGGGTGTTGGAAGGGGTCATAGTGCTTTCAGCAGTGGGTTGTTTTTTCTAAGTGATGGGGCAGCATTTTTTTTTTGCTTGCCTGAATAGTGTATTCAGCTCTGAGCTGAACAGACTAGGGCTGTGTGACATTATTACAGGGGGACCCTAAAAATTGGCGCTACCAGCTCAGGCTATGTACACTGGTGCTGGGTGCACTTTGGGGATGAGTGCCACATTTAAAATATATATATTTTTTATATATATATATATATATATATATATATATATATATATATATTTATTTATTTTCCTTTAGTCAACATTAAAATGATAGTCATCATCATCAACTTGATGATGATGGTTGGAATCTACAGCATGATCATATGATTGAAGTGTAGCTTCTTGCAGCAGATGCATTTATGTCTTAAGATACGTGCAGCTCAGCATACACATGTAATTGCATCTGTTTTTAAAAGCATTTTATTATGCATTATTACACGAAATGCGTTCCACTCTACATGAGGCCTAGAGTAGGGGTGTGAGATTCCTTTTAAAATGGTGACAGAAGATTGTCTGGTGTGTTTCTTTAAATAGCCAAACCTTGGAGGGCTCCCATTTATGTTTATGCATGGAAACATGCAGAAATTACTACTTCATAATATATAATTATGTATGTTATGGTATGACTCCTTCATACCATTATGTATTTCTTCATCACTCCTTTTTGGCACCATATGATTATGCATGTCATACAATGACACCTTCAATGCCAAATCGGTTGTCAGGGCATTATCTGGCAGCACAATTTGTGGCCCAGAAGTTGAGTGAGATCAGCAGATGCTTTAATCAGCACCAAGTGGACCTGATTCATTAAGGGATGTATCTGCCGATTTTGTGAATATCGTCCGCAAAATCACTCTGCGCATGTCTAGAACCAGGAGATACGTCTGTGAATGCAGGCCTGTCCGCTGTGTTTCCGTGCGCAAAGGACACTTAATACAGCCCACGATTTCAGGGAGTGAACTGGGTGGGTAAGGGGCATTATGCCATAGTGAATTTACAGTAGGGGCATGCCAAACTCAAGTGCACGCAGCCATGTCCATATCAAGCTCTGCGCATCTCAAAGTTACTTGTTTTGTTGCCGTATCTCTTGCAGTGTGTCTATATTTGATTGTGCTGGCTGCAGAACCACTGCAGTCTTAATGTGCTGACAACTCAGACTCACTGAACTCACATATACATACAGCAGTTGAGAGGCACAGGTAAAGCACTGTCATAGTTTACAGCACTCTGCTTTGATTGGTTTGGCACTTCAGGTTCCTGATCTCTCTGCCAATCATATGAGAGCTTGTCAGAAAATAAGCCAGGACTTTGAAGTTTGCATAGCATTCCAAACCAATCACTGCAGACTTATCATGTCTTGCAATGTCTGAATGTGGTAACAGCATTATCACAACCCAATGTGTGTCAGTTTCTTCACTGTCAATGTTCAAGCCCGACCAAACAAATGTTGACCTACCTGCCAGCTCAGTGCAGTCACTTATTTAAATCAAAATGATTTGCCAGTTCACCTGATACCCACCAGTTCGTTGAAGCAAGGTTAAGAGACGCAGCTTTCCTCCCAGCTGCTAGCAAATCCTCCATGGTGGGTCGGGGTAAGAAAGAAAGGAGGAAAAGCTTGGGATTGGGGGGTTGATTAATAGCAAGGGGGTTAATGTTCAGGGTTAGTAGTCTTGAAGGAGAATGTTTAATAATGATGATAGGGTTAAAATATGATGAAAGGTTGCTGCTGATAATGAAGAAAAGGTTAATGAAGGGGTTAACAGTTTTTCCTGGAACTCTGCCATTTGTCACTTTCAGCCAGGACTATGTTATGCTGCCAAGGGGTGTGTGACCACAAGAAACAATAGGAAGCAGCAAGCATGGAGCTTGCAATTTCCTATTGGTCCTCCTGTTCACACCCATTTTCAGAAACCATCAGAGAATAACAATCATTTATCACTCCCACAGCTAAGCGGGAGTTTTGCATTAGATAATTTACATAGAATTGACAGAGAATGAAAATATATTGAATTGTCCCCAGGTGCAGTACAACTTCACTACACCTCTGATGTCTCAATGAGCTATCATTTGCAGCTATTTATACCACTAATTCTGTAGAGCTGTATGGAGAACTCACTCACATCTGTCCCTGTCCCATGGAGCTTACAGTCTAAATTCCCTAACATGCACACACACACAGACAGAGACTATGATCAATTTAATAGCAGCCAATTAACCTACTAGTATGTTTTTGGAGTGTGGGAGGAAACCCACGCAAACATGGGGAGAACATGCAAACTCCACACAAATAAGCCCATGGTCGAGAATCAAACTCATGACCCCAGTGCTGTGAGGAATGCTAACCACTAAGCCACCATAAACCTATATTTACTATATGGTGATGTGGCCAGAATGTGAAACAGCAAGTAAAGGTAAAAGTAAAGTAAAACATATTAAAGCGTCAGTGTAGCAAAAATACAAGTTGCTTTGTGGACAAAGTAGTTTTCCTTTGCACTTTGTTTGAATTACTTTTAAAGGAATATTATAGTTTTTCACAGGTGTTAGTGGTTAGTCACTCTGTTGTCAGGCCCAATCTTTAATTGTACACCTACCTTCGACCCCTGGTACCTTCAGGTTAGCTTAGACTTTTCACACAGGTCCCCGTGAATAAAAATGTAGAAATAGGGTATGGACTGTCATGAATGCATCAAGACAGTTCAATATAGTTTGTATATTAATGACTGCTAGACAATCTCTTGATAAAACCACTGTTTATTAAATACCTGAACATGTTTGTTATTTGCACCAAATTTGTTACTCAGTAGCTGACATTATTGTTATGTTTATTGTCCACTGTAGCTGCTTTATCTCCTCATCTGCATACAATCGGGTCCTTTACACTTCACTTTAAGGTCCCTTGTCCCACTCTCCTGGATTCTGGGCTCATATTATGGACAAGTTAACCCGTGCATGATACTCATGCATTCTAGTCAAATCAAGCTACTTAAGGTGTTAAAAAGGTTCTTGTCATGCATTTGGGCCTAGCCCAGGCCTCCTCAGGGGAAGAGCGTTACTTCCCGACGCAAGCGCCCTTTTTTAACGTGGTTTTGTCCACATGTCACCACCTCATCATTTTTCTCCATCACCTCATCCTTCATCTTCATCGCCACATCCTTCATCAAGCTACTTAAGGTGTTAAAAACTCCCCACTGTCACCCCCGGCAACCACCAACCACTCCCAACTGTCACTTCTCCTTCAAGAAATATATAGGTCAGTGTATAACTCTGCCCAGCAGGTGGCGCTGCAGCTTGGGTTTGTTTTTTTTCACACACGCCACTAGGCATTTATATAGTAGATTCCCACATCTTTTTTTTTCATGTGGTTTGGTTTGTTATGCTACACTACCTGCAGCTTGGGCCTCTCAGCGACACTTCTAATATTTCCAATTTAAACTTTCCACTCTGCACATAACCCTGGTAACCAACCAGACAAGGCCATCTCGAAAGCCTTGACTTGGACAATATTCGGACAATGCTTAACTCCTTATTAGCTTTTCCAGTCTCTGTAGTAAAACTAATCAGGCGTAGATCTCTGTCTATCAGCTTGGCTCTCTATTCTCTCCACATATATGCTTCTCACAGGAGTATATCAAATTCCTCTCTCAAACTCCAGGTCGCTATTGGACTGGCTCAGCTCTAGTGTAATCCTATGATGGTGATAACAGTACTTAGCCTAAATATTGTTACATACTGAAATATTCCTTCCAGTAAAACCACAATTTAATGGAATTGGTGACTAGGAATTGGTAGAATGTTCTTTAGTATTACACATTAAGGGGCATATTCAATTGTCGCCGTTTTCCGCGGCGTTAAAACTACTACCGTTATTACGATAATAGTAAGCTCCCTGAGCCACAAGCTGAAATCCAGCTTACTATTACCGTAATAACGGTAGTAGTTTTAATGCCTGGCTTGTAAAGGCAAGTTTGCCTTTACAAGCCAGCGCCGCTTTAATTTTTAGCTGTCAACTCGCCGATTTCCGGCGAGTTGAAAAAACCGGACTATGATACATTTACCCCTAGATCTCTGTCAAACGCTTTAGGTACAGTGTTTACAATCTGGACTTTGCATAAGTACTACTGGATAACATTTATACAGAATGTATTGATAATCTCAAATATTACAAAAACGGGCTCTCTAAAAATGGGATGGATAGGAGAAAATATTAAAGTGGAGAGCTCTTTTAATATACATATATGTCTGCTAGTTTAGGCTAGTCAGCCATTCTTAGCCTTAAAATTACTATTTATGGTCTTTCTGAATTTTTGTTCCAGAATGAAAAGACTGTAATCTTAAATCTGAAATATGTTTTCTTCTAACAGTACTGCTTAGTAAAGCCAAGTAAGTGTTGAAATTGTGTGCACATTAAACGTATCACTGGGGGCACATGAGCTAATTCAATTTACATATGAAATTGATAAAGGTTCTCAATTCAATACCACATGGCCAATAAAATCATATAACGGCTACAAGAGAGCAGAACTTCTTCAGTTCTTCAGTCTTTCCATTGCAAGGTCAGCTATGTGTGCTATGTACAGTGGCTATAAAAAATATTCACTCCTTTGGCAGATTTCACGTTTTATTTTCTTATGTCATGGAATCAAAATTTATAATACTCTATAATAAAATAATGAATTCCAAATAAAGAAATAGTTAATAATTAATTAGATAAGTATTCACCCATTTTGACACAATATACCTAATTACATCCTAGAGCAGTGATGGGCAAACTATGGCCTGCGGGCCAGATCCGGCCCACTTAGAGGTTCTATCCGGCCCGCCAATATTTTAAAAAATGTAATTAAAATATGCATAAAATTATTAGGGCCGACCCTGTGTGTCAGAACCTTCATTTTTATGCCTTCCCAGCTATTTCCTCCATTACACTTCATCCTCCTTCCTAAAAGGACACTTCATATGTCAATCACTCAAACAACTGCCCGCCCCCTAGTGGCTGAAAGTCATGTGAGAAGAGATGGGCTGGGCCATATACTAAGGTGGATTTCGATTGGCTGCTGTGTTGTCAGTTAGTGGCTCACCAGAAAGACGGATCTGCAAAAACCTGCTGAAATAAGTGCTGTGTCTGTACGATCGCTGCACTTATAGAGGTAACACTGCTATATAACACCCTCCCGTCCCATTCAAAAAATTTGTATTATATATTTCGATATTTGAGTTTTTTAATAAATTATATTGGCCCACCTAAAGTTTTTCTTTTTTATTTGGCCCGCTCCTGAAAAAGCCCATCACTGTCCTAGAGCAATCAATTGTTTTCAGTGGTGACATACTTGTAACAGTCTTACCTTCTCTAAGCTCCAGCGTTGTCTTCTCTGTGCTAGTGATCGGCACTTCCGGGCAGTGGAGGATCCGGGGGGGGCAATTGCCCCCCATAGCAGGGGCTTGCTGGCGGTGGCTGCACACTATGTGCAGGTCCGTTCGGGCAGGGAGAGTGTGCTGGGCGGCCGCTCTGATTGTGTTTAAAACACAATCAGAGTGGCCGGGCAGCACACTCTCCCTGCCTGTCTCTGCTGAACGGACCTGCACATAGTGTGCAGCCGCACGCAGCCTTAACAATCAAAAAGGGGGCGGGGACTAAATTGCCCCCCCTAAATCGCCCCCCGTACAATAAAATTCTAGATCCGCCACTGCTTCTGGGTAGCGGGTCACATGACTTCTATGAAATCTCGGCACTGACACTTGCTTAGTCTCATTGCAACTTGGTTGCTGTGACTCCTCTTTGTTGCTCCCTGTGTGGTGCTTTCTGCTGGATTCTCTGTGTACTATTTCTGCCTGTCTGACTATGTGCTGCTGATCTTCCTGTTTACCGAACTTTGCCTGTCTGACTACGTGCTGTTGGATTTTCCCGTGTACCGAACTTAGCCTGTCTGATTATCCTCTGCCTGATAACCCGTGTACCCGACCCTAGCCTTTCTACTACTCTCTGCTGGACCACCCTTGTACCAGTACCAAACCTGCCCGACCTTCTGTGCTGGTGTGTATGTTCCTGATTTATTCCTTGTAGCAGTTTCAGCTTCTTCCAGGAATTTTCCGTCCGTCCTCTTAGGGTCTTGTGTTACATCCTGAAGCAGTCCAGAGGGCTGCGACCTGCACGTTCCTGGCGGCAAAGTGCATCCTGCCCTGCAGATCTTGGTGTATACAGAGGAATCCATTAGACTCCGCACCTCTGGTCTGCTAGCGCCAAGTGGTATTGACACATGTATATTTCAGAGTTGTAACAGTTTGCACTGACCATGGACCCAGCAGGAGATCCTTCTCTGAAGGATATATTACAGCATCTGCTGGAGAGAGTAGAGAAGCAAGAGGCCAATCAGGAACGCCTCATGCAGTTTCTGCAGGGATTATCAGTTTGGCTGTATTCCTTACAGAATACCCTAGTACCTTCACATTCTTCAGTTACGTCTACTGATTCTGTCTCTGTTCCTGCCACTACCTATACTTCCCAGGTGCAGATTAGTTATCCTCCAATGTTTGATGGGTACCCCAAATTGTGTAGAGGTTTTTTAAATCAATGCGCAATCCAATTTGAACTACTGCCTGGAAATTTCCCTACTGAAAATCTAAAGTCACCTATAAAATTTATCTTCTTTTGGGACAGGCTCTTGCCTAGGCTTCACCTTTGTGGGAGAGTAATTATTGTGCTGAATTCTTGACAGCTTTCAAAATAATTTTTGACGAACCTGGTTGGGTTTCCAGTGCCGCCACAGGAATTCTTCTTCTACGACAAGGCTCACAGTCTGTAGGCCAATATGTTGTTTAGTTTAGAACTTTAGCATCTGAATTACACAGGAACAATGAGGCACTTGTGGCTACCTTTTGGCAGGGCTTGTCTGACAAGATGAAAGATGAGTTGGTTTCCCGTGATCTCCTATCCTCTCTTGATGACCTTATATCCTTATGTGTCAAAGTGGATTTAAGGTTCAAAGAGAGATCTCAGGAAAAGGAACAGTTCCGACGCACTACCTTCAGTCATGCTCCCCAGTTCCAGGCACCTATTGCACCTTTCTGAGGAGCCTATGCAGCTAGGCAGGGCTCTTCTTTCTCCGCCAGGTCTCTCACTCCTAAACTCTTTCTAAAAAGAGGACTTCCTTTTCCCTGTTCTCTTCTTTTTTCTGGGAAGCATTTAATTTCTCTTTCTGCCCTTTTAGACTCTGGAGCAGCAGGAAACTCCATTTCTGCTTCTGTGACTTCGGACTATAACATCTCCACTACCCCCTGAAATGTTCGATATGTCTCTTGGCCACTGATGGCATTAAGATCTGTCGGGGCCTGATTCAGTTCCAGACAGTTCCACTTACACTAAAGATTGCATAAAGAGAAGATTTCCTTACTAGTGATTCCTAAGGCAATAAATTCCCTAGTTCTGGGCCTTCCATAGCTTCGTCTCCACTCTCCTACATTGGATTGGCAATCCATTCAAATCCTCTCTTAAGGACCACAATGCCACTCTTGTTGTCTAAGCAAAGTGGTACCTCTCTGCTTCTCCTCTGCTTCCTTTCTACCACCTTAGTACCAGGACTTCTCGGATGTATTTTGTGAACAGAAGGCTACCAAACTTCCACCTCATTGTGTCTGGGATTGTGGTATCAAGCTGCTACCTGGGAAGCCCGTTCCATGAAGCCATGTCTACCCTCTCTCTATTCCAGAGACCCAGGCCATGTCTGACTACATCCAGGAGAACCTGAAGAGAGGTTTTATTAGGAAGTCTACTTCACCAGCTGGCGCTGAATTCTTTTTTGTAAAGAAAAAGTATGGCAGTCTTGTCTCTGCATAGATTTTCAGGGCTTAAACACCTTTACTATGAAAAACAGATATTTTCCATTGATAGCCGAACTCTTCAATCGTATCATAGGGGCGGTTCTTTTTTCCAAATTGGATCTACGGGGTGCGTACAACCTCATCCGCATCAAAGAAGGGGATGAATAGAAGACAGCATTTAACACCCATGATGGCCACTTTGATTATTTGTTGATGCCTTTTGGGCTATGTAATGCCCCCATTGTGTGCCAAAATTTCATGAATTAAATCTTTCAAGACCTTCTCTACCAGCTTGTTATCATCTACTTGGATGATATCCCTATTTTCTCTCGAGATCTCCTCTCTTATAAGAATCATGTACATGAGGTGCTCACTCGCCTTAGAGAACACAATCTTTTTTTTGTAAACTGGAAAAATGCCTCTTTGAGCAAGAACAATTGTCTTTCTTGGGATATATCCTCTCAGGAACTGGACTCCAAATGGACCTGGATAAATTGAAAGCTAACTTGGATTGGCCTCTACCCGCTGGCTTGAAAGCCATCCAGCATTTTCTCGGGTGCTGTCTTATCCCAACGGGGTCCTTCTGGAAAATTACATCCTTTGTGGGTTTTTCTCCTTTAAATTTCTTTTGGCTAAAAGAAACTATGGAATCGATGACCAAGAATTGTTAACTATTAAGTTAGTGCTTTCAGAATAGTGACATCTCCTGGAAGGAGCTTTATTTATACAGATCACAAGACCCTTCTTTATCTTTGTTCTGCTAGATGCCTGAATCCTCCTCAGGCCAGATGGTTGATGTTCTTTCCAAGATTTTAATTTAATTTGACTTCTCAGTCTGGATCTAAAAATAAGAAAACTGATGCGCTTTGCAGGTTTCAACTCATTTGACCAGGATTCTCCCGAGGACATTAAGCCCATTTTGTAACCTAATTGTATTCTAGCTTCTACTCCCCTTGAAAGTCTTAGTTGCCCGCCTGACAGAACCTTTATCCTACAACATCCTCATCCCAAATTATTACAATGTGCTCATGTCTCTCGTTTTTTGGGTCATGCTGGAGTAAAGAAGATTGGATAACTTCTCACCCGCTATTATTGGTGGCCGTCTTTGTTAAAGGAAGTCAAGAGTTTTGTGTCCACGTGTTCTGTATGTGCCCAACATAGGGTTAAACCTTTTTGTCTACTTATGCCCTTGCCCATTCCTGAAGTTCCTTGGTGTCAGCTTTTCATGGATTTTTATTACCGACTTGCTTCCATCCAAGTCTTATACCGCCATCTGGGTCATCTCGGATTGTTTCTAGGAAGCAGCTCATTTTGTACTGCTCGAAGGACTTCCATCCTCGTCACTTTTAGCGGATCTCTTTATAAAAGAAGTGTTTCGTTTGCATGGTTGTCCTCTTCATATTGTATCCGACCGAGGGTCACAGTTTATTTGAAGGTTCTGTAGGGCCTTCTGCGCTAAATTGGGAATTAAACTTGATTTTTCTTCATCGTATCACCCCCAGTCCAATGAGCTGTTACGGCTGACAGGGAACACCATGAACTTGTAGGAGAGGCAGGTCTTCACCGCCTTTCCCGTAGAGCTGGACGCGCTCACAGGTACTCCGATGCCCCCAGGTCTTAAACTCAGAGTAGTACAAGTTTATGATGTCACCGCCATGCTGGCAAGGGCCAGATAGGAATTAGCAACGGAGTCCAGTAAACAGGCTGAGATCAGAGGACAATAGCAGAGAGCAGGTTGAAGTCCAGGCAAGGGTCGGGGGCCGGCAGAAGGTAAACATATCCAGAGAACAGGCTAAGGTCATGGGCAATCCAACAAGGTCCAGAAGCAAGCCAGGGGTCATACCCGGGAGATCAATAAAGGACACTGAACAGGATCAGGAACAGGGAACAGGGAGCCTAGCTAAACAGGAAGCTATAACTGGCAGTGATGTTCAGTCCTCACTGCCTTAAATAGTGATGGGAACCAATAGCAGCAGAGACCAGCGAGCCCCCTCTCTAGTTAGTGCTGCATTCATATCCCTATGTGCGCACGCACCCGGCTGTTAGACAACTGGCTGGGCACGGCGGCAGGGGAACTAAGCGTCCTGGTTGTTGCCTAGGCAACCGGGACGTGGAGGGCGGAAATGACGTCCCGGTCATCATGGTGATGGCCGGGACGCCAGAGGCACCAGGAAGCGAGCCGCGGTGGCCCGTAGTGGAGCTGCGGCCCATAACAGTACCCCCCCTCCTTGAGGAGGGGTCAAGGAACCCAGACATCCAGGTTTCCCAGGAAACTTTCTAAAGTAGTCTTTAATAAGTTTGTTAGCATGGAGATGTTTTTGTGGCACCCAAGACCGTTCCTCCGGGCCATAGCCCTTCCAGTGGACCAAAAAGTGGATTTGGCTTTGCACTTTTTTGGAGTCAAGGATTCTCTAAACGATGAACTCTTGGTGTCCCTTGACTGAGACGGGACGAGGTCTACGAAGTTGATGTGGCCTGAATTTATGCGACCATGTGACCGCTTTAAGCAAGGAACAGTGGAAAGTATTAGGGATCTTGAGTGAGGGAGGAAGATTCAACCTGAAAGCCACAGGGTTAACCCGTTTAGTAATGATAAAGGGTCCAATGAATCTGGGACCTAACTTCTTGCAGGGATGCTTGAGTCTGATGTTGCAGGTCGACAGCCACACTTTGTCCCCGACTTTGAAAGGACATGGTTCGCGGTGACGGTCAGCATATTGTTTTGATTTGAATGAAGCCTGTTTGAGGGCATTATGAACTTTTTTCCATATCCTGAAGAGATGGGTAGTAGAGGAACGAGACCCTGATTGATTTGAGACTTCCAGAGCAGACAAAGAGTTGGACCGAGAATGTTACAAAAGAATGGGGACACCAGAGTAGAAGACTGGCATGAGTTGTTGTAAGCCAATTCTGCCCATGGAAGCAGAGTAGCCCAGTCACTTTGGCATTTGATCACATATAGGCGGAGAAATTGTTGAAGGGATTGGTTGACCCTTTCCGTCTGTCCGTTGGACTGCATGTGATAACCTGAAGACAGACAAATTTTGATTCCCAGTCGGGTACAGAAAGCTCTCCAGAACGTGGCGACAAATTGGGAGCCGCGGTCCGAAACAATGTTAACAGGAAGTCCATGGAGCCTGAAAACATGCTGGATAAACAGGGAAACCAATGTCTTGGCACAGGGTAACCCTACAAGGGAAACGAAATGGGCCATCTTACTAAAACGATCCACGATCACCCAGATGGTGTTAAAGCTGGATGAGCAAGGCAGTTCCACGATGAAGAACATTGAAATGTGTGTCCAGGGTTTTACTGGAACAGACAGAGGCATAAGGGGACCTGCAGGAAGTTTGCGTGAAGACTTGTTCCTGGCACACGTTTCACAGGATGGGACAAATTCTTTAGTATCCACAGACAAAGAAGGCCACCAGACAGAACGAGACAGAAGTACCACTGTCTTGAATACTGCAGGGTGACCCGAGGTTTTATTGTCATGGCATTCAGAGAAAACCGTCCTCCTTAAATGATCAGGTACGAACAATTTGCCCCTGGGGGTCGCTGGAGGCGCCAAATGTTGGAGGTGAAGGAGAATCGTGCCAAGATCCTGAGTCAGGGCAAGGACTATGTTGGACGCAGGAATAATAGAGGTAGGTTCTGCAAGAGGAGGATACGAGGCAATGAAGCTGCGAGACAAGGCGTCCGCTTTAGTGTTTTTGTACCCTGGTCGAAATGTAATAGTAAATTTGAAGCGGAAGAAAAAGAGAACCCACCGGGCTTGTCTAGAATTCACAGTTTTGGCAGATTGGATGCATCGTAAATTTTTGTGGTCTGTGTATACCGTCAGGGCCGCCGAGAGGGGGGGGGGAGCGGGTACTAATTACCCGGGCCCAGGTATGTCAGGGTGCCCGGGCCCTAGCGCCGACAAATTTTTTTTATTTACATTTTTTTTTTTTTCAAAACTAATTTTTTTTTCTTTTTTTTTTCTTTTTTTCGGCAGGGGGGGGGCTCGGTCGTTGGTGGGGGGAGCAGGGTAGTTAAAAAAACCAAAACCATACTCACGTGATTGCGGCGCGGGCGGCCCTCCTCTATGCTGCTCTGTGCTCTATTGCTCCAAGCTGACTGAATGCCGGGTGTGACATTATCATGTCACGCCCAGCATTCAGTCAGTCTGGGGCAATGGAACACAGAGCGGCAGAGAAGACAAGAAAGAAGAGAGAAGTAAAGGTAAGTGAAGGGAGGAAAACGGGGGGGGGGGGGGGTTAAAAAACGGGGGGGGGGGCAGCATGACACAAAGGGGTTAAAGAAAGGAGGGACAATAGCAGTATGACACAGGGGTTAAAAAAAGAGGGACAATAGCAGCATGACACAAAGGGGTTAAAGAAAGGAGGGACAATAGCAGTATGACACAGAGGGGTTAAAAAAAGAGGGACAATAGCAGCATGACACAAAGGGGTTAAAGAAAGGAGGGACAATAGCAGTATGACACGGGTTAAAAAAAGAGGGACAATAGCAGCATGACACAAAGGGGTTAAAGAAAGGAGGGACAATAGCAGTATGACACATGGGTTAAAAAAAGAAGGGACAATAGCAGCATGACACAAAGGGGTTAAAGAAAGGAGGGACAATAGCAGTATGACACAGAGGGGTTAAAAAAAGAGGGACAATAGCAGCATGAAACAGAGGGGTTAAAAAAAGAGGGACAAAAGCAGCATGGCACAGGGGGTTAAAGAAAACAGGGACAATCAGCATGGCACAGGGGGTTAAAGAAAAGGGCAAAGGCAGCATGGAGGGCGCAGTGTGATCATAAGGGGGCATAGCGTGGTGATGATAACGGGGCACAGTAATGTGTGTGTGATGGCACGGAGGTTTTGGCAATGTAGTGTGTGTGAGGTAGATAGTGGCTAATTAATGGCTGCTATTTTGTTTGCGGGGTAATGGGAACACTATTTTAATGTTGGGGCTGGAGAAAGGCCTAATTATTAATAATGGATGTTATTGATTTAACGGTGGGGCTGGCTCTAATTTTCTAAATGTAGCCATTTTTTCCAAATAGGTCCTCCAACATTCCATGATCCAGACAAGCCGCAACTAAAGAAATCTGCAGCCACATGTGGTAAAAGTGAGAAGAACAGGTAGGACAGAGCAGCATAGTGTGTGAAATGTTGTGATTCTAGTAGGGACAATGTCAATGTTTGGTGAGTCCAGTGGGCGCAGGCCAAGACTGAACTCTTTGTGTGCACACTGCATTCTTCCTATACTACACAAGGGTGCTAGATGTCCTGAAAGTCAGGAATGCTTGGACAAATGTCACGCTCCGCGGAATTCAGGACCTATTGATTTTATTGTGCTAGCCACGCCCCAACGGCGCATTGCCATGCCCCCAATTGTGCTGCCATACACATGTAAAATTATGGCGGCGCAATTTTTTTTTGCTTGCTCAACTATAAGGGGGACCCCATGAATTTGTTGTACCGGGGCCCTGAATTCCTCTTGGCAGCCCTGTATACCGTAATCACATGGTTAGCTCCCTCTAGCCAGTGCTGCCATTCTGCAAACGCCCACTTGACCGCTAATAACTCCTGATTACCAACATCGTAGTGGGTTTCTGCAGAGGAAAATTTTCCTGGAGAAAAATGCACAAGGGTGCAGTCTGTGATCGCTGGATCCTTCTGTGAGAGGATGGCACCAGCCCCAACATCAAAAGCGTCTACTTCGACGCAAGTCCAGATTCCAGTTTCACAGAGGGAATGCCGATGGTTTTGGCAAAATTCACATCAAAAAAGTTACCTGCTGCACCACTATCAAGAAAAGCGGAGATTGAAACGGACTTGTTTCCATAAACGATCCGAGCAGGGATGAGGACCGAGTTCTTGGAAGAGACCATTTGGAGACCTAAGCGTACCTCTTCCTTTACTCCTAGGCCTGGTCTTTTCCTGCCTTGTTGGGGCAGGTACGCAGAATGTGGCCGTTATTTCCACAGTACAGGCAAAGTCCCAGAGAGCGTCGCCTGGATCTTTCCTCTGAGGATAGGTGATAGGGGTTCATTCCACTGGCTATCAACGGACCAGTGCCTAAATTCCGCACAATACTCTTCGGCGGTATGCCGCCCTTGGCTCATTGCTCTTAGGTGTGATTCGGCCGAGGCCACCCGGTCTGGATCATCATATAGGAGACCGAGAGTGTTAAAAAAGGCATCCACGGACTGCAGAGCGGGACTTGCATGGGTAAGACTGAATGCCCAAGATTGTGGATCGCCCTGGAGCAGAGAGATAATTATACCAACCCTCTGCTGTTCCGAACCCGAGTATCGGGGTCTGAGACGGAAATACAGTTTGCAACTTTCTTTAAAGTTCCGGAACAGGGTCCTGTCCCCGGAGAATCAATCCGGAAGGTGCAATTTGGGCTCAAGGGCCGGTTGCTTGTGAGGTCTTGGCGGCTTCTTCTTGAGCAGACAATCTGAGCGAGAAGTCCTGAACCACCGGTGAAATGGTCTGGATCTGTCCTGCTAGGACTTGGGCCGGACTGGGATCCATCAGAGGCAATTAGAAGTGTTATGGCCAGTTATAATGTTATGGCTAAACAAATAAAAAACACACAGCGCTGGAACTGACAATCACTCTTGGTATAAATTTGTTGAAATTAAAATCTTTATTAATATATAGTACTATTACAAACCCATAAAGCAATACATATTCTTAGGCATTATTGCACTATTACATCCATATATTGATACTATAGTCTCCTACAAAACCACATCTGCAATCAACTTGGCCGGTGGAGCTTAGCCGCTATACTAGAAGGGGCCTAAGGACGGTGATTACATTAACTGGACATCTGATCTCCTATCTATCTTCGTGTGGTACTGTGAGTAACAGGCACTTACCTGCCCAAATTGTCTGTCCGCTTATGGCATGTATAGCTTTCACAGAGTGAATTGAAGCTGGTATACCATTATAATAGAACTACATCTGTTTTTATATATGTGTACACATATCTATTTTTATTTTTTATGAAACGACACATATTGAGCGCAAAGACATTCAATTATATGAGCTTATTATAAGGAGAACTGATATTCAACTACGAAGCTCATTCACTGCTGATTAGAGCAGAGAAAATAATGTGTGTTATACAAATTGATACTTAAACAAGATCTAAATAGGGCTGTGCTCGAGATATGTGTGCTGGAGCCCTTTATTGGAATATATCAATTTATGCAATTATTTCCTATTGTAGGGATATTTAATACATCGTGCTATTTGCCAATTGCATTATTTACCTGCATGATCGCAGATGTGGTTAAGTAGGAGACTATAGTATCAATATATGGATGTAATAGTGCAATAATGCCTAAGAATATGTATTGCTTTATGGATTTGTCATAGTACTATATATTAAGATTTAAATTTCCACAAATTTATACCAAGAGTGATTGTCAGTTCCAGTACTGTGTGTTTTTTATTTGTTTGTCACTTTTTGGGATCTTACCAATCCTTCACAGCTGCGGTTCTGACCTTCACTTGAATCCATTTAATCATATCTTCCAGCGCCACTATTTTTTGGAGATAATGTTACGGCTGACAGGGAACACCATGAACTTGTAGAACAGGCAGGAGAGGTCTTCACCTATAGCAGCCGTCTTACCCGTAGAGCTGAGCGCGCTCACAGGTACTCAGATGCCCCCAGGTCTTAAACTCAGAGTAGTACAAGTTTATGATGTCACCACCGTGCTGGCGAGGGCCAGATTGGAATTAGCAACGGAGTCCAGTAAACAGGCCGAGGTCAGAGGGCAATAGCAGACAGCAAGTTGAAGTCCAGGCAAGGGTCGGGGGCCGGCAGAAGGTAAACATATCCAGAGAACAGGCTAAGGTCAGGGTCACGGGCAATCCAACAAGGTCCAGAAGCAAGCCAGGGGTCATACACGGGAGATCAATAAAGGACACTGAACAGGATCAGGAACAGGGAACAGGGAGCCTAGCTACACAGGAAGCTATAACTGGCAGTGAGGTTCAGTCCTCACTGCCTTAAATAGTGAGGGGAACCAATAGCAGCAGAGACCAGCGAGCCCCCTCCCTAATTAGTGCTGCACTCATATCCCTATGTGCGCGCGCGGCAGGGAAACTAAGCGTCCCGGTTGTTGCCTAGGCAACCGGGACGTGGAGGGCGGAAATGACGTCCTGGTCGTCATGGTGACGGCCGGGACGCCAGAGGCACCAGGAAGCGAGCCACGGTGGCCCGCAGTAGAGCCGCGGCTCATAACATGAGCTCACTGAACAGACTAACCAAGAACTCGAAAAATTCCTTTGAATGTATGTATCTGCTCAACAGTCGAATTGGGTTGAACTCCTTCCCTAGGCAGAATTCGCCCATAATAATCACTTTCACGAGGCAGTCGCTAATTCTCCTTTTTTGGTCATGTGTGGTTGTCACCCGAGACCGCCAACCTTTTCTCAAACCCCTATTACTTTTGTTCCGGTAGTGGATTCCCTAGTACACAATGTCTCACTCATTTGGGCACAGACAAAGACAAACCTAAAAATCTCCTCTGCCTGCGCCAAGGTGATTTACAACAAAAGGAGGTATCCAGTTCCTATATTAGCCCCAAGAGATAAAGTGGCGCACAACGGCCCCGCGGACAGGTACCGACGTTGTTACCCTTCTCCTATAAGCGGTGATCAGGGTGTCCTGACTTCACTTTCGGATCAACATCCACCATCTAGGGGTAAATGTATCAATCTCCGGTTTTGTCAACTCGCGGTAGTTCGGCGAGATGACAGCTTAAATTTAAAGCGCCGCTGCCTTGTAAAGGGAAACTTCCCTTTACAAGGCAGCGCCGCTTTAAATTTAAGCTATCATCTCGCCGAACTCCCGCGAGTTGACAAAACCGGAGATTGATACATTTACCCTCTAGTCTCTTGTTCTGCACATGTGCAACCAACTACCTTCTTTTATGACCTTCTACCTGTTCCCAATGGTCCTAGCATTTTGGAGCACTATTTAAACCTCCCATTTCCTTCTGTCCGATGCCTGTTCTTTGAGTTACTCACTCTCTGTAAGGATCTGGCTTCCTTCGGTCTGACTCACCTGCTGTTGCTCTGTACGAGCGTCTTCGGATCAGCTGAGTTCCTCTCCGCTGCTGCCTCTAATAGAACTGCTTGCTGCACCTGTATTCACCAGCCATGCTCTGAGTTACCATCTATGGACCACCTAAGTTCTACTCCACTACAGCTTCTATTTGAACTACCGCTGTACTAGTAATTCATCTGCTGTTGTTCTGAATTACCATCTACGGATCATCTAAGCTCTAATCTACTACTGCTTCTATTTGAACTGCCGCTGTACCAGTAACTCACCACCTGTTGCTCTGAGTTACCATCAACGGATTAGCTAGTTCTACTCCACTACTGCCTTTATTGAACTGCCGATTTATCAGTAATCCATCTGCAGTTGCCCTGAGTTGCCATCTACGTTTCAGCTAATTCTATTCAGCTATTGCTTCCATTCGAACTACCGCTGAACCAGTGACTCACCTACTGTTGCTCCAAGTTACCACTTACAGATTAGCTACTCCGTTGCTACTTTCTCCGCTACTCTACCATTGCCCTGCATTCCTATGAGACTGGCTCCCTCGCCACTACCTCCAGTACTTCCCTGACCTATCATCACTGCTCCGCTGTATCAAGCTCCACCTATTACTCTGCCAACACTCATTCAGGGAATCGCAACCTGCGGGATAGGAGCAGCGAAATCCATACCCTCTTGTGGAGGTCACTGGCGAACACCACCTACCCGTTAGACTCCACGTCCCTGAATGAGCTCTATCATTTGGCAGATACAAGGGATCCACTTATACATAAAGTCTGGTTGTCTACGAAGAATATTCGCTTAAAGGTTCCCAGTATGAAGCTAGCACCCAGATTTATTGGGCCTTTTTAAATTTCCAACATCGTTAATCCTGTAGTTTTTTAGATTGAATTTCCCCCCCCCCCCCCCCTCTCTTCGGATACCCAATGTATGTCATATTTCTCCTTCGAAACCAATTGTGCAGAACCAATTCTCTACTCCTGGGAGATCTCCACTAACGGTTTGTTTGCAGGATCAAGCAGAGTACGAGGTCAAGCAACTATTGGTCTCTCGTAAACTCAGAAGTTCTGTACAGTTTTTCATGGACTGAAAGGGTTATGATTCAGAGGAACATTCTTGGGTTAAAGCATATTCATGCCCCTCGATTGCTCAAACAGTTTCACAAAAAATATTCCAACAAACCCTTTTAGGGTATTCGGAGTCCACACTTAGGGTAGGGAGTACTGTAACAGTCTTATCTTTTCCACACTTCAGCGCTGTCTCCTCCGTGCCGCAATTGGCACTTCCGGGTAGCGGGTCACATCACTCGGCTGTCGGGGTGGGTTTTTCAAAATTGCTTCTATAAAATCTCGGCACTGACCCTTGCTCAGTGTCAGTGCAACTTGGTTGCTGTGCGTCTGACTCCCCTTCGTTGCTCCCTGTGTGGTGCTTTCTGCTGGATTCTCTGTGTACTATTTCTGCCTGTCTGACTACATGCTGCTGGATCTTTCTGGTCCACCCATGTACCAGTACCAAACTTGACCAACCTTCTGTGCTGGTGTGTGTGTTCCTGCTTTACTCCTTGTAGCAGTCTCAGCTTCTTCCGGGAATTCTCTGTCTCTCCTCATTGGGCCTTGTGTTACATCCTGAGGCAGTCCAGAGGGCCACAACCTGCGGGTTCCTGGCAGCAAAGTCCATCCTGCCTTGCGGCTGTTCTTAGTAAATATTGGAGAATCCATTAGACTACGCGCCTCTGGTCTGCTAGCACTAAGTGGGATTGACACAGGTACCTTTCAGAGGTGTGACAATAATTGATTGGAGTCCACCTGTATACAATCAAAGTGTTTCCATTGATTTGCGTGTTTGCGTGGACTTCTTCCGAGTGCTTCAGTTTCCTCCATACTCCAAAGATATGGTATGTTAATTGGCGTCTGACAAAATTAACCCTAGTGTGCATGGTCTATGTGATACAGAATATAGATTGTAAGCTCCACTGGATCCAGGGATTCATTCGTGAATGATTAAAAATTCTCTGTAAAGCACTGCATAATATGTAGGGGTGGTATAAAAAAAATCCTAATAGACTCTAAATGAGGGTTAATAATATCAGCCAGAATGTAGATGTATAGGAATATAGGGCCTGATTGATTAAGGAAAGTTAAGTAACAAATTGAGTAAGTTTTCTTACTCAAGTTTTCTGTACAAAACCATGTTGTAATGTAAGGGGTGCAGATAAGTTTTTTATTTTGCACACAAGAAAAATACTGTCTGTTTTTTCATGTAGCACACAAATACTTGATAGCTTATATGTACACGGAAATTTAAGGTTGATCTAGGACATGTCCTACCCCAACTATAAATCTGACATCACATTTTAAATTGACCTCCCCCTCCAATGTATCATGGTTTTGCCTTACTTACTTACTTTTGCTTAACTTTCCTTCATAAATCAGGCCCATAATCTCTACACGTGTCACTATGTGTAAGTGCAGACTTTTCTATAAAAACTTTGCTGTGTTTTGGTAACTTTATCACTGTGACGTTTGAGTTGTATGATGAAAAATATTACCTGTGAATAGATTATTTTTCATCTATTTTTGATTTGTATTTACAACAAAGCACAAAACAGCTGCTCTGCAGTGCAAATATAGTTTTGGACCCACCACACACCTCGATTTACGTAAGCGCACCCAGATTTTAAACAGGACGCATACATTTTCAGAGCAAAATTACTAGATTTGCAGTGGAGCAGCATTTTGCACAGCCAGAGCGGAGGACTTGGCAGAGTAAATCATTAGGAAAAGCTACTGTGATCTAGAGTAAAGAAAAACACTAATAATTAAAACAACACAGTTGAGTATGTGGTACATTATCACATGAGTGGACAAGTCACTTCCTCCCACAAGATCCTCACAGTCATCTCCTACCTCTTTGAACATTTTGATAATCTTATTGGCTACAGGTTGTTCTGTCCCCGCCCACTTCAAAACTAAAGCTATCCCTGGAGAATTGCAAAAGAAGAGGGGAACAAAAAGATTGAAGATCCAGAAAACTGAAGTGCCCTGTTTTTAGACAGGTACTGAGGGAAGGGACTAATTACCCCCAATGAGCGCACTGTTGTTCATTTTGTTGTGTCTGGTTTTGATTCATTGTTTATATTGCTTCATTCACATCTCTTATCATTTCATAGTGACATATTTTGATGACCGCTAAGCCTAAAATATTAGTTGAACTATATGAAATAGGTACTATTAACATTCATAAATATATGTAAACATTTCAGGTGGTGATCACAACTGAAGATATTTAAAGTTGTAGTCTTTGATGGGGGGGAGATGCTGCACAGCAATTGTACATGGACTGTTAAACATCTCAACTGCTGTCAAGGCATTGAAACTTTTACACATATATATAAACACGTGTGTGAGAATGATATTAGAAGCTCTTTAGTATAAGGCAACTATTATTATGGGGCAGCACGGTGACTAAGTAGTTAGCACTTCTGCCTCACAGCACTGGGGTCATGAGTTCAATTCCCGACCATGGCCTTATCTGTGAGGAGTTTGTATGTTCTCCCTGTGTTTGTGTGGGTTTCCTCCGGGTGCTCTGGTATCCTCCCACACTCCAAAAACTTACTAGTAGTTTAATTGGCTGCTATCAAAATTGACCCTAATCTCTTTCTTTCTCTCTCTCTCTGTCTGTGTGTGTATATTAGGGAATTAAGACTGTAAACTCCAATCGGACAGGGACTGATGTGAGTGAGTTCTCTGTACAGCGCTGCAGAATCAGTGGCGCTATATAAATAAGTGGTGATGATGATTATTTAAAATTTTGTGAAACTTTAGCAGCCGTGTAAAAATATATAGTTTAGTTTGCATTCATACACCTTTAGGAGCCAGAGGATAATTTTATCAGATTTTAAAGGGTGGTAGTTTTATAAGTAGAATGGGGTATATTTAGGTAAAAGATAGAGAGACTTAGCAGATGTGAAAATTGTTGTGGCTGACTATGCAATATGAGGCAAAGTCAGTAGTATGCATTCTCTGACCGTGTTGATATATGTATTGCTTTACTCCTAAACCAGCGGTTCCCAAAGTGTGTGCTGCGGTTCCCAGGGGTGCCGCGGCGCTGTCACAGGGGTGCTTTGGCCAGAAAAAACAAAACAAAAAAGCTTACCAATACGGCAGCGCCCAGGACCCAGCATACTCCTCCCTCCTCGCTTCTCACTGAATATCGGGTGTGATGTCATCACGTCCCGACATATTCAGTGAGAAGCGCGAAGAGAGAGGAGGATGCTGGGTCCCAGGCGCCGCCGGATTGGTAAGAAGACAGAAGAAAAGACAGAAGAAATAGAAGAAAGAAGGCCAAGTATGGTAAGTAAAGAAACAGAGGGAAAATAGTAAAAGAAAACAGCAATGGAGGGGCAAAAGAATGAAGGAGGGGGCATAGTGGGGATGTGTAGGGCATACTTGCCAACTCTCCCGGAATGTCCGGGAGACTCCCGCATTTTGTGAGAGTCTCCCGGACTCCCGGGCGAGTGTGGCAATCTCCCGAATTCTGCCCACTTCACTAGGAAGTGCCCCACTTCCTAGTGAAGTGGGCAGAATTAGATCCCAAACGCCGCGATTCCCGGTGAATCGCGGCGTTTGGCCCCGCCCCCGCTGTCAAATGACGCAATTTGCGTCATGACGTCACAGGGGGCGGGGCCGAAATGACGCGATTTCGGCCACCCCGCCCCTTCACGCCCCCCTCCACTGGCTGGCTCCCGGAAGGGAGCTGAAGAAAGTAGGTAAGTATGGTGTAGGGGCAGAGTGAAGATGAGGAGGGCACAGAGTGAGGATGAAGGAGGGCACAGAGTGAGGATGAAGGAGGGCACAGAGTGTATGGACGAAGGGGCACAGAGTGTATGGACGAAGGGGCACAGAGTGTGTGGATGAAAGTGGGCACAGAGTGTGTGGATGAAGGAGGGCACACAGTGTGAGGATGAAGGGGCACAGTGTGATTGTGAACGGACACTGTGATGATTTGTGTACATATTGTTGTTTTATTTTGTTTATCTTATTCCTCCTAAAGTTAGCTGTAAATTATTCTATGACAGAAATATAATTGAAAAAAAATATAAAAATATTCTTTTCTTCTTTATGTGTATTATTTTGCAAACAACTTACTAAGTATTTCTGTCCTGAGCTAAATATTTATTACGTTATTCTGACCCAACTACTTATAAAAACGGTACTGCTCGGTAATTATTTTGGAGAGGTGCCTTGAAAAAATTATGGAGACTCTGAGGGTGCCGTGAACTGAAAAAGTTTGGAAACCACTGTCCTAATAAAATTATTGTCTGTAATTTTGAAAGCAAAATATGCATTGGTATGTTATAATGTTAATGGTAAAAAACTGTTTTACCAGCATACATATATCTCCATTTAACCAGTCTTCTACTTTTGTCCTATCTCTCTATTAAAAAGTATTCAAAAAAAGAATAATTAAGAATCAGTGAAATATAAATACATTTCTAATCAGTAAGAGGTAGTGTAACATATTTTGTAATTAAATATAATTAAATATGATTAGTAAACTGTTTTTCCTTTCTCTATTGTGAAACTGTGTGTAATTCTACTGGACAATGGCGCTATCCTTTTCTAAACAGAAATGGGATTCATTGCTTGATATTGTTACACTGTAAATAATTTCATCTGACATTGTTTAATGTCCAGCATTAATAATAAAATGGGAAAACACTGGGACTGTTGAATGAACCTTATCCAATAAATCCAAGAGTCCCATGTCTGGAAATGCATTTGTTTTGGAAAAACTAAGGTTGGGTACACACTACAGGCTTTTCAACCGATTATTTGGCCTATCACATAAACGACTGTTTGCCCAGATATTGCATTAGTGTGTACACTGAAACAATGAACGATGGTCATTCCAAAGCACATTGCATCATTTCATTTGATTTTTAAACCGTATTAAAAATCTTGTTCAATGATGGAACAGCGTCGTCCTTCCAATTCTGCAGTGTATGCACTCACGACCAGGACCTCCATAGAGTTTACAGAGTCATGATCTTGCAAGGCCAACGGTTATGACAGTTGAAAAGCACAGACCTGAAGGTAAATCTTTTATAACATATATAGGCATGTATATAGAATATATAGGGCAGCACGGTGAATTAGTGGTTAGCACTTCTTCCTCACAGCGCTGGGGTCATGAGTTCAATTCCAGACCATGGCCTTATCTGTGTGGAGTTTGTATGTTCTCCCCGTGTTTGTGTGAGTTGTCTGTACAGCGCTGCAGAATCAGTGGCGCAATCATCATCATCACCATTTATTTATATAGCGCCACTAATTCTGCAGCGCTGTACAGAGAACTCACTCACATCAGTCCCTGCCCCATTGGGGCTTACAGTCTAAATTCCCTAACATACATACACAAACAGACACACAGACTAGGGTGAATTTTGATAGCAGCTAATTAACCTACCAGTATGTTTTTGGGATGTGGGAGGAAACCGGAGCACCCGGAGAAAACCCACGCAAACACGGGGAGAACATACAAACTCCTCACAGATGAGGCACAATATAAATAAATGGTGATGATGATGATGATAGTGTGTACACATGAATTGGCATGCTGACTTTTTTTTCAGTCGTTGGTAAAATCCTTACTGATATGGCATTGGGAGAAATTTTCTGTAGTGTGTACCCAGCCTAAATTAATAGCTGAGATAATTTTGGAAGTCAAGGATGTTGCAACTGATTAGATAAGGCACCCTTTACGTTGCTTGGCTGCTAGCACCTGATAGTATGATGGTATCTTTAAACCATATTCTGTACCTGTGTATATATCTTATCATCACTTTATACTTTTCTGACTTATATCAACCTATAATGGAGGGTCTGACAACTACCAATGAAAATGCACCAGTCGGGTCTCATACTATGAGCATGACTTTATATAGCAGCACCGACCTAAACCATTTCAATTTGACAGTAAATGGTGTAATAATGATATATATTATAAAATATACAATTTATCATCTGTACATATTTTCTTACCAATTTCTAATAGTGGAAAATGCACAGTAAAATTTCTGATTCAAGGGGGTTTCCACCAAGCTTCATAAAAAGCTTCTTAAACTAGTACAGATGTGTGGCCAGATCAACTGCCATATGTACTCTTGTGTGGGCAGCTCACATCATGTGCATTCAGACACAGTCTAGTGCACCAATACTCTTCCAGTAAAAGACCTGGGCATACTTTGTGACTGCATCACAAAAAAAACATAACCACGTATTCGCAGGCTGCCTATTACTCAATTATGGATTACCTGCTCGCTAGTTTTAAACTAGCTGTGGGTTGGTTATAATTATTTACTTGTTTAGTGAGTAGATATTGTAAAGATTAGATGACAAACTGATTTAAAATGTCACCTCACCCTTGCAATATGTGAAAACCGATGGGGAATTATCGCAGTGTAGAGATTGTTGATCAATATGCCATGCAGTACCCATGTATAGTCATTATATACACAACTCGGATGTTACAGGGAGACAATGACGTCTGCAGTACTGCGTTGCGCTGTTTCTCTGTTTTCTCGCGTTGTATTCCATTTGGACCACAAGAGAAAATTTGCGTGGAAAAGTCTGTAGTATTTAAGAGAGTTACCTTAACTGAGAATCCTTCTTGCATGGTTCTACTCATGTCATACCATGCGAAGAAACTGGAAAAATACATGAAGCTGCAGTGTGAATAAATGTGTTTTGCTTACATGCTGTTTTTAAAGTGTATTTGTCACCTAAACACAGTAGAGCCAAACATTTTGGGAGTTGAACCAACATTCAGCCTATTAATTCACAAGGAGATAGTGCTCATGCCTTACGGATGTCTTTAGTTAAGCTGGGTACACACTACAGAAATTTTCGACCAACTTTTTATGCCGAGCAATTTTACATGCGATCGATGTTCCGATCGCTTGGTCCATGGACTGCATACACACTAGCCTTGTTTAGGACTATAAAGGGAAGAGCGGACGTCCCTTTAGCGACTTTTTAAAGCCATGTTGTGGATCGGTCGGAAGTTTATACACACTACACAGCGGAAAGGAGATTGGAACGAAAATATTAAACGGTATGACCAACCAAATGAGGCGATAATCGTCCATTTGGGCAGACTTTCGACCATCGTGTCACTGCACACACTGACCCGACTTTTGAACGAGCGGTTGTATGTCGGCTGTTTTAGCCGATTATTGGGCGAAAACAGTGTAGTGTGTACCCAGCTTTACTACTGAATTATTAGGCTGGATTTTCATGACTTTAAGTTCAGTCCACAAAAAAATCTACCTCTACTTTGAAGAAGAGTTGGGTATACTATAAAAGTGGCGTATTTAAAATGTTATGTAGCATACATGACTTCTCACCAGGGGACTAACTTTCTGGCACAGCATTTTTAACCGGGAAGTAGTGTGTGCAACTTTGTAGCATAAGTATTACTCACATTTAGCAGTCCTGTGGCTTTTCTCGATTATAACTGATCACAAGCTGCATGCCAAGCACCAACTCCTAGCATGAGTCTCTAGAGCCAGGCTGGTCATAGTCTTCATGTTTAGGAGCCCCCTTTGTCTTAGAGCTGAACATGCTCAGTGGTACTTGGTTACCCCCCAAGTTTTGTGGACGTAGTAGTAGCGACTTATTCCTCTTCTTTTTTATTAGTTTTAATTATTATATTTATTGAAGCAGCAGTTACCAATTGGAAAAAAAGGCAAGCAGAATGGTGCTGCATGTTTTTTTTTCCATTTCTGAGGTTAGGATGAAGGGGGAATTGGTGGGTGGGGGGTTATGCTTACATTGTTCGGAGGGGTTTTTCAAGTTGTTGTGACCCCAAAGAGGGGCAGATATAATATACATTTTGCGCTGTTAAACAGATAGCATGGGTACCACTTGTACTTAATTAGGGTGTTATTTAGCAGACTCGATACATTCCATGGATGAGATAAACCATATTTGATTAAGCTGAACTTGGGGAAGGGGGGCTGTATTGCAGAAATACATTGGTACCTTATCCACTGGTTTGCTCAGGGATTTTATTGATTTGTTCAGAAGGAGTACAAATGGCTCTTTGGGGACATGGATTATAGTGATTTGCTCGATTAAGTCTATGGTAGTAAGCTAGAACTGACAAATGATGGGGCAGTCCCACCAAATGTGGTAACCTCTATGCAATTTCTCCAACATTGCCATGGAATAGCATTGTATTTTGTCAGGCACCAAGTACCATCTTGGGTATATCTAGCATTAGAGGTTTATTCTATGGAGGGGAAAAATGGCTGTGGTGTCCAACCTGCAGCTTTCGTACCACATGAGGCTCTTTGTGCTTTAAAATGTATCTCTTGGCTGGAAGCATGACTGCAGCATGGTTTTCCGGGTGCCAGCAGGGGCAGATTGGAATCCAGTCAGCTGCTCTACTGACCGGGTGCAGCTCCTGAATTTAGGAGCTAGTATTCGTCATCTGTGCCCGTTTTTTTATTTTAACAAGCATGTTCCAGAGCATTATTTGGATTTTAAAAACTGGAAGAAAATAAGATTATTGGGATTACTTCTATTAGGTATTTTTTTTAAAGCTTACAAGATTGCATGCATTACAGATGAAGACAGAACCTTGTGGTTGGTGAGTATTATGGGGTTTTTAATTTGTTTTAAATACTTCTATTGGTAAAACAAGGTGTGTGGTTTATTAAAATTTTGTGCTGGGGCACTACAGGTCACAGCGGGCTCTGGATCACAGGGCATGCTGGCACTTGTGGATCCCCAGGCTATATCCCGCCCCCCCCCACACACACACACCGATTTTGCTAGTACCAGCACTAGGCTGGCAGCAATATTGTTCATCTGATTAATGGGGGGCACACTCTTTTTTTTATTTATTGCAGCAAGAGTACACTTAGTGCAATATACGCAAACAACTTCTTGCCTTGTTACTTTATTTTAATGTCAGGATGGTAAAAGTACTTGACAATATAAATATTGCAAACAGCTTCTTGTGACCCTAAACACAGACCAGCTCTCTAGCCACCGGCCAGCTTCTCTAGCATCGGTCACACTGAACAGTGGAATAAACAGGTTTTTAAACCTGACAGTCCTCCCACAGCCCTTGTTTGATGGGCAGATGACACTCCCACTTTCCCTTTAAAAGGGAGTTCTCATTACCTGCATCTGTTTGACTGCTCTTACGGCAGGCACACCCTGTTAGCTTGCTGCATGGAAAAGCAAGCTAACCAGAGGTGTTATGAGTCACAGGGACTGAAGGCCACTTGCTGATATTTGTGGAGTCTAAATACGTCCCCAGTCTTCGCCAGGGACCCCCGCAAGGGAGTTTAGAGTTTGCTGCAAGGGACGTGCAGGTCGCAGCCCTCCAAGTTAGTTATCAGCAGAGTGGATGTGAACAGACGTGGTCGTGCAGGCAGAGGTCAAACCGTACTGGCAAACGTGGTATCAATGGGTAATGCAATTCGGAGTCAGCAAGCCAAAGGTCCGATACAGCGGGAGCAATCAGGCCGAAGGGAGATCCAGAAGCAGAACCAGGGATTGCCGAGATGGTACACAGGAGATCAGTCAGAGAGCTGGGAGACAGGCTGGAATACTGGAGCATAGGAAGACCTAGATACTGTTTATCTTCAAACTATGTGCACCATTGCACACATGTGTTACCATGCTTGCATTCTTTCTCTGCCACTTAAATGCCTCACTTGTTACATAATTTAATGCTCAACTGTTTTTGGCTGGTGGTATTGAGTTTTCATGTGTTTTGGGAGGCTGGGGGGTGGGCGAGTTTTAAGCTTTATTAGTGTTTTTATTTGTTTTTTGTAACTGTTTTGTGCCACGGGACTTGCTGTAATTGCTCATTTAATGTTGCCATTGTGGCTGCCAACATTACTACTGTAGACAGTCAAAAAGTCTAAACTTTCAACATGTGGGCAGAATGAATCTGTCGACATTTATGCCGCCACCATTTTGCTACAGGATAAGAGAGGCTAATGGCACAGCCAATCGGTGTGCAAGAACTTGAGTGGCCCGCACAGAGCACTGATCTCAACCCAATCGAACACCTTTGTAATGAACTGGGACGGAGATTGCGAGTCAGGCCTTCTCGTCCAACATCAGTGCCTGACCTCATAAATGCTCTACAGAATGAATGGGCACAAATTCCCACAGAAACACTCCAACATCTTGTGGAAAGCCTTCCAAGAAGCTGTTATCGCTGCAAAAAGGGAACCAACTCCATATTAAAGTATATGTATTTGAATATAGTCCCTGTTGGTGTAATGGTCAAGCGTCCGAATACTTTTGTCCATATATTGTATGTGTATAATCACCACCTACACCATTTATTTATATAGCGCCACTAATTCCGCAGCGCTGTACAGAGAGAACTCATTCACATCAGTCCCTGCCCCATTGGGGCTTACAGTCTAAATTCCCTAACATACAGAGACAGACAGACACAGACTAGGGTCAATTTGTTAGCAGCCAATTAACCTATCAGTATGTTTTGGAGTGTGGGAGGAAACCCGGAGCACCCGGAGGAAACCCACACAAACACGGGGAGAACATACAAACTCCACACAGATAAGGCCATGGCCACTGGGGTCATGAACGCATGATCCCAGTGCTGTAAGGCAGAAGTGCTAGCCACCGTGCTGCCCACATAATATATTATAGCTGACTGACCATTCCTTTCTGCATTTTTTTCAGCATCATTTCTATATGTACGTGTTTGATCTGAAAGCTCTGCGCAAGGTTGCATGTTGTTCCTGCTCTATATTGCTGTCTATATGTGCTTATTTACACATCACCTTAAACTCTGCTGAATTATGACATTTAGCTTCAGCTGAATGATTGGAAACTTCTGACTTCTAAAGCAGATAATCCCATTAAAGGATCTAAGGACTTGACAATGATGGTAAGAAGGAAAATCCCATTATATTCTACTGGGGGCAACTCGTGTCTGCAAGAATAAAGTGGTTATTTTTTTTACCGTTTTTCAGAAGAGGCCTCCTAGCTCCACAAAGAGTGTAAAACATAGGGGGATGGGCTGTGAACTTTACAATCTGATCATATGTGTCAGAGAGAAGCCATCACCTTTTAATGAGGAAATTTTGTCATGTCTGTCCTATCTTACTTTGTGGAGGAGACAGACATAACAAGGTTTAATGGGTTTTTAGGAGAGTGAACGTATTATGTAGCTTTGGGGCTGCTGTCCTTTGATATGTAAAATGTAATTCTTTCCACCTTATGGATTTGTGTGCCTCCATCCAGAATTAACTCTTTTTTTAAAATTAGGTTAATTCAAAACACACCTTGCTGGGTAATGGGAATTTCTGCTATTTGATGCCCCATGTATTTATCTAAATTATCTCCTTTCATGAATCAGGAGAGGACACTTATTAAGTGCAAAACAGCCAATGGCACAGTGTAATTTATACAAGTGCGCCTAGATTTCCACAAAAGCATGTACCTTTATGGAGCAAGATGGAGAAGAAGTTTGGACTGGCCAATGGCCGGAGTACAGGCAGTCCTTGCTAAATAAAATCCACCTACCTTTGTGATGCATTAATGAAAAAACTAAATTTCTTTTGCAGATTGAGATAATTAAAATGTGTAAAATGTCACGTAAATTTGGAGGATAATAGCGAGGCAAATACACTAATGACCATTTAATTACTAATTCCATTAATTAAACACTGGGAAAGGTAGTTTCCAGTTTATTCAAGAAATACTTTTCCTTTTCTGTTTTAAATGAACTCTGTGGTAGATGTATTATCACTATTGTCACAACCAGCATTTACCTGAGCCTGCATGATGTGTAAAAGGGCTTAATCACATAAGACCACCTGGTCTGTGTAAGAACCCTTAAAACTTGAATTCGCACTCAATTAATCCAAAGTTGCCATTACCAAGATTTTACTTCATAACCAGAACTTTGCATGACTTTTCTAATAACCTAGCATTTTAATAACCAAGCTATCTAGCACATGAATTTGTTAACACAAATGCAGAAAATTATTAAATGTTAATGTGGCAAAATAGTCACAATGCTTAAGGTATAAAATATTAGATAACAAAATGACACTCGGTAATATACAATTATGCAAGCAAGTTTCTTTAAAAATTAAAAGTAGAAGTTTAGAAATATAAAAACTCACATTATTTCTTGATTTTGTGTGCTGGGGCAAAGAGATATATAGGACAAATCCTCAACAGAATGTTGATCCCTGGGATATGACAATTCGCTAATGATATGCTCCTTGTGATCTTATTGGAGTAGTATCACACACCACAGCTTGGTTCCTTGGTTCAAACCCCGGACTCACGTAGTTATTTAGGGATAACTCTCAAAGCCTATCATTTAAAACATATTGCCATAAAACAGTGTTGGCTAACCTGTGACACTCCAGATGTTGTGAAACTACAAGTCCCAGCATGCTTTGGCAGTATAGAGCAGCTTATTGCTGGAAGGGTATGATGGGACTCGTAGTTTCACAACACCTGGAGTGTCACAGGTTAGGCAACACTGCCATAAAATATAAGTCATCCACATTTTGGCAACAGCCCTTCAGTCTGCAGATGCTGGTCTCTGGAGTCTGCTGCTTGGTGGCATGCTCTGACCTAACTGCTATGTGCAAGCAGCGCTTAGGCACTAGGAAAGATTTTTTTATACTAACTGTGCTGGCTCGACTGACTGCTTTGTTACCAGATTTTGTGCCTGTCATCAAAGCTCCTGATCTTGTGCCAGAGCCTTGGACTTTTCCCAACTACAATTAAAGGAAAGTAAGACAAAAAGATGAGTACGTTTTCTCCTGGACAAAACCATGTTACAATGCAAGGGGTGCATATTAGTTTATTATTTTGCACATACGTTAAGTACTGTCTGTTGTTTGATTTAGCACACAAATACTTGATAGCATTATTTTTACACTGAAATTTAAAGTTGATCTAGGACATGCCCTACGCCAACTTTTAATTTTAAATGTAGCTTCACCTCCATTGCAACATGGTTTTGCCAAGGTGCAAAGTTACTCATTTTTTTCTTTGGTTTACTTTCCTTAATGAATCAGGCCCTGTGTGTTTAGACAAATATGTAGTAAAGAGAGGATTAGTTCCACTTTTCCTTTATATCCACTTATTTGAGGGTGCTTTTTGTGGCCATCCGCCAGAAGTCTGAAGTTCTGGCACAGAAATTGGGAAACAGTAAGAGCATATGTGCACTGCTCCCCACTTTGTGCACCAAAAATATCCATTTTATATATAATATTAAAATATTACACCTGGTGACGCTCTGCTCAAAAAAGTAAAGTATCACTGTGGCTCTGTACTTAAGTTCATAGAGACTTTCATCCTTCTAAACCAAAGTACTACAACAACACATTTAAGTAGCGATCAATCATGTACATAAGGATAGTATTCAACCATTGCTCTATCCAGCAGTCCGCATTCTTACAGCCAGGTACAATAGATAACACAGCATAACGGAAGGATGTACTTCCATGAACATGAGATGTATCTTTAACAAAGTACCAAATGAAGCATTACAAATTTTGTCCAGGGTTGAATGACACAAATCCGAATGCCATGGAATTACATGGCAGTCCCTACTATCCTACAGGAAAGCCCCAGTTACTACTAGAGACACAGAAAAATTATTTGACTGCAGAGCCAGAAGAAAAATAATGAAGTCATGTCAGCAATTGGAAGACATTAAAGTGATTATATAGCCAATGACTAGGATTAAGGCAAAATACAACAAATTCGCCAACCAAGTCGTTGTATGGCATATTTGCCTATGTTTCAAAACTTACCTATGGGAGATACGGAAGACAGGAAAAAAGGGGTGGTTGTGACTTGATGACGCAACTTGCATCACCAAGTGGTCAGGGCAATGTGTATGATGACAAAAATTGCATCATCATGCCCCTGCCCAGTCTGTTCACTTTGGACATAGCTATGCCCTGAGGAGCCGTCAGGACTGAAGTTGTAGTTGGTACCTACTTGCTGAGATTGGCACTACTGTGCTAGGAGGCGCATAGTGTAAGGCACCCGTGGTATTCTCCAGGGACCCCTTCAAGGAGGTATGGACTTTGCTGCAAGGGACGTGTAGGTCGCGGTTCTCCTAGACAGTAACTGCAAAGTAGTCGGAGAATGTGAATAGTCTGACAGTCCATGTTAAGCCAGCTGGGAAAGTACAGAGGGATGATCCAAAGAAGTAGTCAAATGAGCTGGAGTCAGAAGCCAAGAGAGCAGATTCAGCCAAAATGTATTCCAGGAGAGAAGTCAGGAGTAGAGCCGGGTCAAAACCAAAGGAAACAGAGACTGGTAACAGGATGCAGGGGTAGGTCACAAGGATCACGCTGAAGTACTGATGATCAAATACTCTGGCACCCTAATGGTGCCAGAGCCACCTTTAAATAGGAAAGTGATAGATAATCTCCGGCAGTGATGACATCACCGGCCACCACTAGAGTTCAGAATGCTGTCCCATTGCTTGGCAACGAGATGCGCATGCGCAAAAGAGCTGGTTGCCTGGCCGGAAGCAACACATCTTGTTGCCGTCCAGACGCGACCCTGGAGGAGGAAGCAGGCAGCTGTCCCTGCGTGAGTGTAGAAAAGCAGGTATGGCGCTTAACAGTACTCCCTCACTTCCTCCCAACCCGAAGGGAATCCTGGAATCTTTTATTGAATTTTTCCAGAAGGTGAGGGGAATGATGATCTCTCCTGTCCACTCAAGACCTCTCCTATGGACCGAAACTCTTCTAATGGACAAGATATTGAGGCTGACCTCGAAAGATGCAGAAGTTGAGGTGATGACTAACCTCATACTCATCACCAGAGGTTGTTCGAATTGGGGACGGTTGGGAGGTATCCTGAAGGAATTCATTGAGCACCAAAGGTTTAAGAAGAAAGATATGGAAGGAGTTCTTGATTCTGAAGGGGGAGTGTCACGACTCTGAATGATTTTGTAGATCCCTTGCCTCTGTTTAGATAGAACTTGCCCAGGAGTGTGGAGTCTAACGGATAGGAGGTATTCACCAGGGATCCCCGCAAGGGAATATGGACTCCGCTGCTCCTATTCCGCAAGTCGAGTCTCCCAGACTGTTAGGAACCCCTCCAGCCGGCACAACACAACCCGGAATCTACTCTGACAATCAGGTGTTCACTGGAGCCCCTGATGGTGGGGACAGACTGGGCCGCAGACTGACAGAGGGTCGTGAAGTGTGTACCGGCTGGGGAGAACCCAGGCAAGCGGAGTGAGGTCCACGCAGAGGTCAAGGGCCGGCAGCAGACAACAGTATAGGGAAACAAGCTAAGGTCAGGGGTCACAGGCGGATAGCAGAAACGGTAAACAGGCCAGAGATCAGGGTCGCAGGAAACACAAGCGAAGTCCAATTCAAAGCCAAGGGTCATACACGGGAAATCAGAATCAGTATCAGAATACAGGAACAGGAACAAGCAGGTCAGCAGACTGGAGCACAGAAGCTATAACCGGCAATGAGGCAGCAGACCTCATTGCCTTAAATACCTAGATGGACCAATCAGAGCTTG
Source organism: Mixophyes fleayi (assembly GCF_038048845.1). Taxonomy (NCBI): domain Eukaryota; kingdom Metazoa; phylum Chordata; class Amphibia; order Anura; family Limnodynastidae; genus Mixophyes; species Mixophyes fleayi. The sequence continues at coordinate 166,367,060 of NC_134407.1, forward strand.
CCCCTGGACAGTGCACACCTGCAGGCTAATTGCCTGCTACACTAGAGACCAATCAGGGCTTAGCCCTGTCATACACGCCTGCAGGCTAATGCCTGCTAATTCAGTCCTACAAGCTGAATCTAATTATCACAGTATGCGCGTGCGCGCCCGGCTGCCAGGAAGCCGCGCTAGAGTAGCGTCCGGCCGTTGCCTTGGCAACGGTCGGGAGTTGGAGGGAAGTGACGTCCCGGTCGTCATGGTGACGGCCGGGGCGCTGGGGCAGGCAGGAAGCGAGCCGCGGCGGCTGTGAGTACCGCCGCTTCTCGTGACACAGACAAGAACTAGCAGAGGGTAGTGGAGGCAATACACAATGAACAATGAGGATGATGATATTCACAGGATTAAAAGTTCACGGCTCACGAGCATCAGTAATAATAATAATAACACTGGAGATAGTGGTAATGCTGCAAAGTAATGTATTGGCTGAGGATACAATAGAATGAAAGAATATATATAACGGTAGATACTAAACACACGGCAAATGGTCAGAATGCAGAATGCAGATCACATCATGCTACTTCATAGTTGGTAACCCTTGACAACTGCATGGGATGAGTAAAACAATAGTTCAAATGCAAGGATGATGAATGGAGAATGCTTGGATCCAATAACGTAACACATAGCAGATAAATGTGAATCACTAGTACAGCAATAGTCCAGACAGAGTGATAATGTAGAACTGGCTGATCCGAAAACAAAGATGATTCAACATGGCACAGTGATGGCTAACCTGTGACACTCCAGGTGTTGTGAAACTACAAGCCCCAGCATGCTTTGCCAGTAGATAACTAGCTGATAGCTGGCAGAGCATGCTGGGACTTGTAGTTTCACAACACCTGGAGTGTCACAGGTTAGCCAACACTGACGTAGCAGGTGGTTACTGGTAGCACAGTAATTCTCATTATGGAAAAGCAATAAGCGTTGAACTTGTTGGTTCTACAGATAACAATCCCAAATGACAAGAATGAACATACGTACATCAAATAGTTCGTTACCTAGAAGTAGCGGATGAGCGAAGTGTATCTGAGCCGTGCATGGAATTACAGATGACAGGTAACTTCAGCAGTAGACTTATGAATGAAGTAATAGCGATGTTGAATCAGCCAGGTAGATATGGAAACTTTGAGCCATAGGAATAGCCACGGGTGCAGCAAACAACTCACAGTAGAAGTTCAGCGTGCAGGTTAACAGCGGACAGGAGTTTCAGATGATCCCAGCGTGGAACTACAAGTGACAGGTACCTTCGGCAGTAGATAGTAGTAGTTCAGCGAGCAGGTTAGCAGCGGAGAGGAGTTTCAGGTGAACCCAGCATGGAACTACAAATGATAGGTAACTTCGGCAGTGGATTTATCAATGAAGTAGTAGCGATGTTGCACCAGCCGGGAAGGAATGGAAACTTAAGCCGTAAGAATAGCCACAGGTGCAGCAATCAACTCACAGTGGTAGTTCAGCGTGCAGGTTAACAGCAGAGAGGAGTTTCAGATGAGCCCAGCGTGAAACTACAAATGACAGGTAACTTCGGCAGTGGATTTATGAAATGAAGTAGTAGCAATGTTGCACCGGCCGGGAAGAGATGGAAACTTGAGCCGTAGGAATAGTCGCAGGTGCAGCAAACAACTCAAAGTGGTAATTCAGCGTGCAGGTTAACAGCAGAGAGGAGTTTCAGCAGTGGACAAACGGGAGGACAAGTAATGGCAGCCAGATCCTAATGCAGACTGAGTAACACAAAGAACAGGTCATGAGCCAAGGACCATGGATAGTTTAAATAATACTCCAGAACCAATGAGAATCGGGAGGAGGTCCAGAACAAGGTAGCAAGGAACACCTGTGTAAAAGTAGTGTCTCAGAAGCAGGAGTAAGCTCAATCACCGTTCCTAGAAGAAAGTCACAGCGCCGGCACCTATTTATGGGACCGGCGTGTGACAGGGAGGTAAACTGAGTTTATAAGTCACCAGATTGATGACCTGAATGATACTAAATGGACCAATGAAAACCAACTCATGGAGGGGACCTAAAGCTTTAGATTGTGAATGTAAAGACAGCCTTTATCCTCAATGTGAAGGACAGGAAAGACCTTTCAACAGCGTTCCTTTCAACTGGATTGTTTATAACATTGAGAGGTTTTTACCAGTTTAGCCTTGGTCTGTGCCAAAATATGAGAGAAGTCTTGGACCAAAGCATCAGCTGCAGGAACGGAAGACTCAGAGCTAGAAGTAAAATCATGTATGATGGAAAGGTTACCAAAGATTGTGAAGAAGAGTGAAAAGCCTGTAGATTCATGGAGGTGATTATTGTGTGAGAATTCAGCCCATGGGAGAAGGTTACTCCAATCCGACTGGTTCTCAGAGGAATAGCAGCATAAGAAGAGTTCCAGATCTTCATTGTTGACTCATTCTGTCTGACCATTACTCTGTGGATGGTATCCTGAGGAGTATTTCAAGTCGACACCTAGATTTCTGCAGAAGGAACTCCAGAAATGGGAGATGAACTGGACGCTAAGGTCAGAGATAATCTCCCGTGGAAATCCGTGAAGCTGAAAGATCTCTCTTATAAATATTGAAGCCAATTCAGAAGCAGTAGTTAAGCCTTTCAATAGAACAAAATGAGCCATTATAGAAAAACGGCCCACCACAACCCAGATGGTGTTAAACCCACAGCTCACAGGTAAGTCTGTAATGAAATCCATGGAAATACTCGACGAGGGACAGTCAGGAGTAGGAAAAGGTCACCTGGGAACCTTATGCTGGGCACAGGTATCACAGGCTAGAACGAACTTGCAGATATCAACACGAAGTGTGGGTGTAACGCTCTGGTCCCGCAAATAGTACCTGTCTCGTTACCTGAATTCCATTAATCTAGAAACTGCCATGTCCCAGCGTCAGACACTCTTCATTTCATTCATTCAGTTATATTCAGATCTGTGCAGGTGCAAGTCCATTGCACTTCAGGGCCTCCTCCCTCTTTTCATTGGCTAAGCATTTCTGGAGCACTATTTAAACCTCCTGGATTCACCTGTCTGATGCCTGTTCTTCAAGTTCACTTCCTGCAGCCTGTGGTTCTGGTTCCTGTTCTCCTTGTGGTTTGCGTGTACTCCAGCCTGCTCTCAGTTCATGGCCTGTGCTGAACCATCGCTGCTCCAGAGACCAGGTATACCAAGAATGTGGAGACTCAAAAAGACACTTCTGCAGTTTACAATAAAAATGATACTTGTGCAAATGGGAGAGGACCTTTTTTACATTACACTGATGAGACGGAAGATCTTGAGAAAATACCAGGATGTCATCCAAATATACCACCAGGGAATGGTACAGTAAGTATTGAAAAATCTCATTAATGAAGGCTTGAAAAACTGCCAGGACGTTGCAGAGGTCAAAGGGCATGACTAAATATTCTTAATGTCCATCCCGACTTTTGAAGGCAGTTTTCCATTCGTCCCCTTGACAAATACGGATGAGGTTGTAAGCTGTCCGAAGATTGAGTTTGGAGGACACTTTGGCACGTCAGATCCGGTCAAATAATTCTGCTATTAGCAGTAAAGGGTAGTGGTTCTTGATTGTGATAGCATTCAATTCCTGGTAATCAATATAAGGTTGTAAAGAACCGTCTTTCTTCTTAACGAAGAAGAACCACGCTCCCGCGGGGAGGACTTCTGAATGAAGCCCTGTTGTAAGTTCTCTGAGATGTACTGTGACATAGCCTAAGTCTCAGGAAGAGATACAGGGTAGATTCTTCCCCTGGAGATGGCCTTTCCTGAAACAAAATCCATAGCACATTCCCAGGGGCGATGAGGTGGCAGTTTTTCAGATGCTGACATACTGAAGACATCACGGAAGGATGTGTAAACAGCAGCTAAGTATGGAAGAGAGGACTTGACAAGTAGTATGGGGACTGGAGGGAATAACCTATGAGAGACATTGAATGCACTGAGGTCCCCAACAGGTATCTTGTGTGCAGTGCCAGTCAAACTGTGAAGAATGAAGTTTAAGCAAAGGCAACCCCAGAATGATGGAACTGATGGACTGAGGTAACACCAGGAACTTAATCCACTCAGCATGTACAACTCCTACCACCAGCTGAACAGGATAGGTGATGCTTGTGATGGAACTGTTGCATACATGGTTACCATAATCAGCAATAAGAGATAACAGATGCGGCTAGGACTGCACAGGCAGATGGATTCAAGACTCCAGAGCAGTGGATCCTGAGTCAACGAAAGCGGAGATCCCAGAAGGTCCACTAGGAATGTCGAGGATGACTGGCATCAAAAATTTGGGGTTGCTTGAGGAGCAGGGAGTAGAACCCAAGACTCCAAGGTCTGCCTCCCTGGAACCACCTAGAAAGAGGTGTTTTCTGGTCTCTTAGGACAAGTGGTCAAAAGATGCCCCAGGTCACCTCAGTAAAGGAAAATGTTGTTTTTAAAATGTCTCTCATGTTCTTCTTGCATGAGACAGGAGCAACCAATCTGCATGATTTCTTACGGAGAAGGAGTGGGATTCTGGAACCGGGGAGCCAAAAGTGGCATATAATGATGGGACCGATCCCTTTCTTGAGAGTGTTCTCGAAAGCGAAGATCCACTCTGATGCATAAAAAAATCAGGGCATCTATATTGGAGGATAACTCTCTACACGCTACCTCTCCTTTGGTCATTAAGCCCCTGCCAAAATGTTGCAACTAAGCCTCAGTGTTCCATTTTATTTGCGAAATGCAGATTTGGACTGTATATTGCCCTATGGGGAGGTATCCCTGACATAGGTTCAGCAGGCTGGAGGCTGTGGAAGAAACTTGACCTGGTCCTTTGAATATTTTTATGAAATGTTTTAATGAAAGTAGTAGAATTCTGCAGGATAGGGTTGTTGCGTTCCCATAATGGGGAGGCCCAAGTGAGGGCTTGCCCAGAGAGTAAAGATATCATAAAAGCCACCTTGGCCTTCTCTGACAAAAAAGGTTTCTGGACTCCTCTCAAACTCATTGGTTCAGAAAGCCCCTTCATTTCTTAGGGTCCCGTCTTATTTCTAAGGAGGGGGAATATGTAGACCTATAGACAAAACAGGTGTAGAATCCGAAGAGGGAACCAAAGCGGCAGATAATGTAGCAGGAGCCGACTAAGCAGTTGCCAGGGAGCTCTGAAGGGAATCCAAGTAGGATACAAATCCTTGAACACACTGCAGAAGCTGTGTCTGGTCAGTTCCTTGTTGCTGGAACCGCCGTGCCAAAATAAAGGAGCAGGGTTCACCTGTACCATCCATATAGCCAGGGTATACTGTCAGAAGCGAAGAGAGTAGATTCAGCCAAACCATATTCCAAGAGAGAAGTTAGAAGGAGTGACTGGTCAAAACCAAAGGAAACTCAGAGACTGGATGTAGGGGTAGATCACCGGGATCATAGTGGAGACCAAATACTCTGGCACCCTAATAGTTCCAGAACCTTCTTTAAATAGGAGAGTGGGGCCATGGTAATTTCCTGCAAGGTGACGTCACTGGAGTTCAGAATCGCGTCACACACACTACCTGGTAATGGGACACACATGTTCAGAAAAGCCGACTGCGTGCAACCAGATGCAACTCTGGTGCAGGAAGCAGGCACCTGTCCCTGCGCGAGTGGAGAAAAGTAAGGATGGCGCCTGTCAACCCCTCTCTTTTACCTCTCCCCACCTTTTCTCCCCCCACACTTTTCTTTCTCCTCCTCATTTAAATTTGTCTGTGTGCTTGAAACCCACTGCTTTTTTTTTTATAAATAAAGTTTTATTGAGAATTTATACCGAAGAGATGGGTGGATGGGTTATTTGTTTCATACTTTATTATTGTTCTCTTCTCCATCTGCTGCATTTTACCTCAATAAAAACAGATTACACAAACAACAACTGAAGAAATAATTTTTTGTAATATATATATTGCCGATATATAACACAAAGCAGTACATTAAGCATTGGGGAGGTTGTGCTACAGCAACTTCCAATGACATTGAGACAGAAGGTAGTATATGTGTTTACAATATAAGGTGTGTGGGAACACATCATACATAATAGTTAATAACAATGATAGCTGTGGACGGAAGTACCTATATTTCGAGGGATAATTAAGGAGAAGGATAGGCTTATTTGAGGTGATAGGACTTTATGAAAAGTTTAAAGAAGACTTAGGAAAATCTGATTGGGCAGTGTAGAGAATTGCATAGATAAGCTGTACAGATAATTTTTGCAGCTGTGCATGGGAAATGGTTATGAGAGAGAATGGCACAAGGTCACTAGAGGAGTGTAAAGAGCAACTGGGAACCTGTTTATGAGTGAGTTATATAGATAGAAAATCTATAAATATAGATAGGTGAGGAGGTGTGTAGGCAGGATCAATAGTTTGAATTTTACTGTGGATTAGCAGATAGTGGGATGTGTTACTTTTATTATCACGACAATTTAGGGACGTGGATAGGAGCTAAGTGGTATGTTGAGTGAGGGAAGGCATATTTTGGAAATGTTGCACAAGTGCAAAAACCACAGTTTGGAGATCATTGTATTAGTTTCCAAATATTTTTAACATCTGTATTAGCATATTGTTATGAAACATATAGTTGAAAGATAGTAGCCAACAATAAACATAGCAAGCTGGCCTGTTTTTATCCATATTGCAACAGACTGAGTCTTAAATGTTGTTTGACAACACTGGAGGGATATCATGTAGCGCTGTTACTGAATGTGTTAATGTGTTATCACTCGGTGTTATAGAAATGTTCTCTGTTGTACAGGAATATTCTAGTAATAATGTCATGTAAGATCCTGTCATATCTGTATGCTGAGCAGTTTATTATAAATAGTTATACCACAAAGAACTTCCCAATATGTGCCTATCGACAGTATATAAAAGAAGCATTGATCTGCTTACAGGTTATGAGCCCAGACTTAAGAAAAGAGAACCTACACACAAATATCAGAAGCCCAGACCCAAACAAAAATTACCACAGAACCCAGTTACCAGAAATCCAGTTACAAGAATATAAGCACAAGAAACATCTCTGAGAGGAAATCTGATGTTAGCAGATTCTACTTCCACGCTAGCGTGACGACTTCCGAATGGGCGGAGCGCTGGAGTGGCTGCATCTTACAGAGCACCCCGCTTCACCTACGATCATCCGTGGATCTGTCCCAGCTGTTCTGTTGACAAAGTTGTTGTTGGGAGCGTGAAGATAGGTGGAGGCAAAAGCACTAGATAGGTGCCAGCTCCCTACCCTTACTGTGCTCCCAGAGTTCGGACATGAGATGCAGGGTGGTTACGTTGATCATATTACCAACGTGGAATACGGTGGCTGGGGAATACTTTCTGGGTACTTTGCAATTTAATCTGGTGGAGTGCCTCTGTAACCGTGCTGCTGCAACTCAAAGAGGTTGGACAAACAGGTTCTTTCCTGATACATTATCTGCATGGAGCGGACGGAGAGAAAATATACTGCTTCTTACATGCAGACAGGCTGACCCCCAATGCAGCTAAAGTTCATCTGATATGCATTAATTTTCCATGGACCACAGTTGGAGGGATATCATATCCTGCAGATAGATGTCCTTGTACCACCATTGTAGTTTACACTGGCCTCCTGTATTACATCTCTCTAGAGCCATTCTGTCTGAGCAGGGTTGGCGGCAAATCAATACTAATAACACAGCACAGTTGATCTTCATGAGGATTTTTCCAAGTGGTGTATGGCAATTACCACCAGCCTAGAGTTGAAGCATGGATTCAATATCAGTAATACCCTCCTCAGTTACAGTCTAACGGTCCTTGAGGTATAGTATAGTTGAGGTTGACTGGCACTCTTTGACATTTTTTTAAAATATTTTTTGGTGGCCTGCACTGCATGAAGCCTGTGGCTTAGGTGGTCTGGGTTGCTGTATATTTCAGCCTATTTGCAGGGGACATAGTTCCTTGTATACCTTCTTTAGCCTGAATAATATGTAACACAGACTTATCAGGTTTTGAATAGCATTTGGACAATTTTTTCACACTGGCTAAATTTGGACTACAATACTCGGTGTGGTTTATATAAAGTTTTTGTTGTATATGGGACTTGAATGCTTGAATATATATGGCTTATTGGAAACAGGAACACGTATTGATCCGGGACTACATCCAGTTACTTCTTTATCTAGTTTTGTATATAATAACTTTGACTGATAGGCCATGGAGTTTCACATCAAGGACTGGGTGTTTACATCACCACAGATTACTTTGTTTGTGTTTAAATATCTTGTACTGTGCCAGGGTTAAATTGACAAAAAATTTTAATATTTACTATGGATTATCCTACGGTCAGTTCATGCATATGAATATTTTAGTAGATTAATGTTTTATGCTTTAGGTACACTTTTTAGCCTAGGTGACCTCCTATCTTTGTATTTATGTCTTAATAATTTATAAGTACCTCTGGTGGTAAAATGGGTAAAACAAAGGTCCCCTGTACTAGATCTCAACCTGTCCCAAATACTCCATCGTCACCTGATTCCATTCTCTTTCAGGTGCTAGCTCAGCTGCCCAGGCCACCTCTGTCCCTGTATCTACTCAGTACTTTCTGAAACTGCTTGTGAAATGCTCATGGTCATTATGCATGTCATTGAGCAAAAACTTGACCGTGTACAATCAGCTATTACAGATGCAGTGATAAAACATAAAGTGGAAAGGATTACCTCTTTGGAATCACAAGTGAGTGATGTAGATTATAACATGGCCTCCTTACAAAACACTATTACTGCTGATTGTAAAACTATTCTGTCCCTGACAGAGAAACTATATGATCTTGAAAACCGCTATCGGTCACAAAATTTGTGTATTGTAATCTGTAAAAAGGTCCAGATCTCCTTACCTTTCTCCAAAGAGATCTTGTCCTTGCCCTGGGATATCGAATGATGGAGCACAAGTAATTATTGAACAGGCACACTGGCACACGAGCAGCAGAGAAGTCAATATGAATAGCCGGGTCGGATACACAGGAGGCCAGACAGCAGAGTAGTCAAATATGAATAGCCGGGTTGCATACACAGGGGAACAGACAGCAGAGTAGTCAAATATGAATAGCTAGGTTGATTCTTGAATTATCTCTCTCCTCCTGAGAGAGACGAGCCCTCCCCAATTGCATGGGTTATTCTAAAGGTGCCACCGGGCACTGAAAGCGAGAAGCCAAACGAAACCCTGAACAGCGGGACATCTCCTTTTCCTGAGTGCGCCCCCGGCAGCGGCAGCCTCCATCTACGCTCTCTTCATGGGCACCGGATCCAGAGCTCTGGGGCAGATCCCTACATAATCACACACCCAGACACTTCAAATTTAATCATGGGTAGGGACTTTAATAGGATTTATAGACCTATATTAGATCAATTTACTCCCCCCCCCATTCGGATGGGTTCCCCATGGGATAACTTCCATTTATTGAGAACACAACACGCTTTATGAGATCTTTGGAAGCTGTATAATCCTTTAGATAAGTCTTATTCTTTTCACTCTTGAGTGCACAATATCTTGCCACAGCTTGATTATGTTTTATTCGCTAACCACATTTTTTCATGGGGAACACTTCCTCAAGTCCATAGTTTTGTAATATCTGACCATGCTCCTGTTTCTGTTCAAATTGATTTTCTTCAACCACATAGGATTTGGCGATTTTCTGCATATCTTAGCCATTCGGAAGATTTCATTGAATACATTAATAGTAAATGCAAAGAATATAATGATGATAAAATAGAGCATTGGGAGGATTTGATTCTCTTTTGGGAAAATCTCGAAGGCCGTAATGAGAGGCCATATAATTGCTTATCAAGCTAGAATAAAAGGATTACTACTCTAAATATGTTTCTAATTTAGATCTATATGCTTCAGCTAAACAACTTCTTGAAAGTTTTCTTTTAACTAATGCCAAGACATACATTTTATAGATGGGGAAATAAGGTGGGGAAATTGGTGGCAAATATGACTAAGCCAAGAAAGGGGTATGATCATGTTCTTCTTATTAAAGATCCGATTTCTTGTACTCACTTTTCGCAAACTGACAATATAACGTCTCAATTTCTAGCTTATTATGAGGAGATATATACAGCTCGCCAGAGTGATCCATCCTTACACCAGAGTCTTTTGCGGGAGGCTAATCTTCCCAAAATTACAAGTGATCAACAATTAATGTTAAATTCGGATGGTACATGAAATAGATGATGTCATTAAATCCTTGGCCTCTGATAAATCTTTTGACTCTGATGGATATAGCGGGGAATACTATAAGATGTTGCAATCGAATCTTGTACCTTTTTTGACATCCCTTTATAAAAATTACATAAGGATAATTTGCCTTTTCCAAAATTCAAGGAGGCACATGCCATCTTTATCCCGAAAACAGGAAAGTTCCCAGTTATGGGGTCTAACTATAGGTGCATTACTTTGTTATTTTAGACTTTATAATACTAGCTAAATTTATGGCTAATAGGCTACAGTATATCTGCCAACTTTGTTGACTCCTGTAAGAGCGCTTACCTGTCCTCGTTCCAGCGCTGTCATCCGCACTTCCGGGTTCGCGGCCAGGAGCTCATGTGACCCCCGTCGTCGGATCATCATGTGAACTCGTGGCGGGGAATCTGAAATAAAAGGAGGATCTGACATCATACCCGTGTCAGATCAACAGGTTAATTCTCCTGATTCAGTCTTTGTGTTTCCGGAGCTCTTTGTGGCTAATTGTTCCGGTGTTTCTGTCTTGGCTTCCTGGATAGCTGCACCTGTGGATTCTCTGCTGTCTAAACCGGAGTATCGCTGCCATCTGACTTGTATACCGACTCGGCTTGTATACCAGACCACTCTCCTGTCTAATCCTGAGTACCGCTGGCATCTGACCTGAGTACCGAACCGGCTTGTATACCACACCACTGTCCTTTCTAATCTCACCTGTTGTGCGACACAACAGGTGAGATTAAGCACACACAGACACACTGACTATATTCATGTGTGGCACAGACCACTAGGACATAGACACTCAGACAGCATTAAAGAACTGCAAAACAGAGACCTAACAAAGCATGTGAATAAGTAAAGTGAGAGCAGAGCATTGAGACTACTTGATCTAATACAGTGAAATGTGTGGCCCAATGAAAGTGCACACACCAGGAGGTAACATAAAATTCACTTGCATTTCACAGCGACAATGGTGGTGAATTCACAGGACTCTAAATAGAACACTTCCTAAGACAAATCGGCATAGAACACTACAAGACTCTACACACCAAAACAAAATGGAGTAGCCAAATGGAATGGCATGGCAAAAAAAATCTAGTTTTCTGGTGTAAAGCATTTGTTTACATTCCCGCAGAAAGACGCAGTAAACTGCAGAACCGGGCAGTGGAGGGGATTCTAGTTGATTATAGCGAATGTTCTAAAGGTGTTAGTAGCGGCTGCGGGCACCACCACAACTTTCTCCTTCCCCCTGCAGCTGTCCCAGCCATCGCTATGACAACCGGGACGTCATTTCCGGCGCCTTCATCCCGGTTGCCTAGGCAACAACCGAGACGCTTGAGATACCCTGCCCCTGTGCCTGGCCAGCTGTCAAACAACCAGATGCGCGCTCGCAGCTCTGTGTAGGGCCAGATATCCATGGCTGTTTAGTTGATTAGGCAACTGGGAACTCTGCTTGCTCATTAGCCAGTAGTGCCATTTATTAATTAAGCAAATCCTGAGTATTCTTGCAGGGCATTTCCCTGATTGACTGTGAGTACTACTTAAGCCTCACTGCCGGTTATAGCATTCTGCCTCAGTACTGCTGCCTGCTCCTGTGCTATTTTGGTTTTTAACCTTGGATTGATTTACCTGTGTATGACCTCTGCCTGTCCCTGGACCCTGAACCATTGCCTGTGGGCCTGACCTTTTGCCTGTCCCCGAACTTTGAATCATTGCCTGTGAACCAGACTCAGCCTGTACCTGACATCTCCACCCGTGCTCTGTCTGGTCCACAGATCTCTGACCTGTCCCTACTCGGTGTATTACCTCCTGTACCTGTGCGCTGCTGTGTGAACATAAACTTATACTACACTGAGTATAAGTCCTAGGGGCATCCTGTCAGGATTCACTAGGATGAGGGGGATCCTTCTGTTCTGCCTGGGATTGATGGTACTTCACCCAGAGGCGTGTAATCTAACAGAGTGGACGGTTTTCACCAGAGGTTCCCGCAAGGGAATTTGAGCTTGGCAGCTTCCACCTTGCAGGTCGAGGCCCTCTAGGGGAGTTCCCAGTGAGCGGTGATAGAGAACCTAGTACAGAAAAGAATGTAGACACTAGATAGCCACAAATGAGTAGGATTACTGAGTGATGATCAGTGATAGTCCACAGAGAGATAGTAGGTGATTTGCAGCAGCACCAATGAGTGGAGCAGGTAATAGGTGAGTTGCAGCAATACACTTGTAGAGATGGTAGCGATGATCTGCAGTAGTTACCACTAATGAGTGGAGCAGGTAATATGTGATTTGCAGCAATACACTTGGAGAGATGGTAGCGTTGATCTGCAGTAGTTACCACTAACGAGTGGAGCAGGTAATAGGTGAGTTGCAGCAATACACTTGGAGAAATGGTAGCGATGATCTGCAGTAGTTGCCACTAACGAGTGGAGCAGGTAATAGGTGAGTTGCAGCAATACACTTGGAGAGATGGTAGCGATGATCTGCAGGAGTTGCCACTAACGAATGGAGCAGGTAATAGGTGAGTTGCAGCAATACACTTGGAGAGATGACAGCGATGAACTACAGGAGTTGCCACTAACAAGTGGAGCAGGTAATAGGTGAGTTGCAGCAGCAGAGTGCATGAGCTGCTTCCAGGCCAGGAGTGGTGCTGGGAGGAGCCTTATAAATGAGAGGTAACCAATGGATGAGCAGGTTAACACAGGTGAGATGATTACCTGCGCATGTGCAGAGCTGACAGCCAGGGAAGAAGCAGGGAATGAGGAATGAATGATATTCAGGTTACCGATTGGCAGCCGTAGGTGAGTGGCGTGTGGCATATCTGAGTACCTGTGAGCATAACCAGTCTCTACGGGAAAGGCAGCTGCTATAGGTGAATACCTCTTTTGCTAGTTCTACAAGTTTATGCCGCACTGGTAGCCATAGCAAAAGGATACAGAAGTCCAAAAACAGAAAAAGTAACTATAAGCAACAGTATGCCATTTGTTGAGGAACTGAGAAATTAAATGATGATCCCAGCAGATAAAGAAGAGAGCACTAACTCCAAAGATACAAGCAATGCAGCTATTGAACAAGAGATTGAAATCAGCTGGAAACCAAATACCAAATGTCAAGACACGAAGGAGTGCATGACAGATGGAGTAAGGCGCTCAACCAGAAAACAAAAGTAAAGAACCTGTGCGCCTCTCATATAAATCCAACGCAATGCGGAATGGCCATTGCAAAAAGGGGTGCAGTCTGCGCCCAGACAGTGAGGAAGCTCCTGGACTAGTGCGATGGCCAGAGGGATTAATGCATTGATCCTGAGAAATATATTATAGACTATCCCTAAAAATGGGTCTAGTTGATTAAGCCTCATCTTTTGAGAAGGGGTGTTGAGATATTGCAACTAACCGAGTCTTAAAGATGTTTCAGTGATTATACTGGAGGGACAGCAGATAGAGTTATCACTCTGTATTGTAGAAATGTACTCTGTTGTACAGGAATGTTCAAGTAATGCTGTTGTTCATGTAAGATCCTGTCATGTCTGTATGTTGGTAACAGTTTATTATAAATAGCTATATCAGAAAGAACTTCCCAGTATATGTCTATTGACAGTATATGAAAGAAGTGTTGATCTGCTAACATAACTTCAGGTATCTTTAAGACTGCCATGATCAGATGGCTGAAAGACAGGTTGAAAAGTTGGTTAATACAGAGGGGATGAGTCAGGAGTGGAGAAATAGATCTGGGAGTCACCTGCACACAAGTTTTATTTGAGCACATAGAAATATGTAAGTTTTGCAAGAGTGATAGTATAAACCAAAACAGTATTAGGCCTAGGAAAAAGTTTTGGGGTGCTTCGACAGAGAGAGGGGAAATGGAAGATAAAGTTCTGTTGAAAGAACCTGTATGAGCAGTCAGCAAAGTATGATGAAAACCAAGAGAGAGCGATATCATGGATGCCAAGAGAACGTAATATTTGTAGGAGGTGATCATCTGTTAAAATTAGAAGACAATTTAAGGAGGGGTCAAGGGAAGTTTCTCTTTTGATCTCTTCCCTATCTTTACCACTTCTCTTGGAATATTAATACGCTCTGTTAGGTTTCAATATAGTCTCTATGTGGATGATACCAAGATTAATCTGTCCTCTCAAGATCAACACAGATGTTGGACCACTGTTATTGAATGTCTTTGTCGCATTTCGTCAAACTCAATCTTTCAGAAACTGAGTTAATAATATTCCCACAAGCCACCTACCTAAGCTAACTATTACTGTTAAAAACACGGCAATAAAACATACCCCTAAAGCTCACTGCCTAGGTGTCATCTTTTATACAGAACTGTCCTTTGTTCCCCATATCCAATCTGTATCCAAATCCTGTTACATATTGTACATCTAAGAAGCATTGCCAGAATATGCATGTATCTCACTACAAAAACTTTAATGTATGCACTCATTATCTCTTGCATTGACTACTTCAGTTCCCTCCTTACTGGCCTACCCCTAACCAGACTTTCACCTCTACAATCTATTTTGATTGCAGCAGCTAGACTAATTTTCTTTGTAAAAATCAGTCCCTGCATTGGTTGCCTGTATTTTACTGAATAAAACACTTCAACTAATCTACAAGGCCATAAACAAAATTGCACCAACATACAATTAAATAAAATAATTATAATTATTATTAATTCTATTGTTGCAAAATATCTCACAACTGGACCCCTTCACTTTGTGCAAGATATAGCATCTCTCATCCACACTCATCACCTTCTCTCATACTCAGTTACAAGACTTTTTCAGGCTGTACACACTTTGCGGAATGTCCTCTATTGAAGTTTAATAATTGGATGAAGAGGGTTTCAATATTTTTTGTACACTAAAATCAGTTGTGATGGGACTAGTACGCAATGAAATAATTATTGTTGTAAATAACAACATAAAAATAAGTTTAATCTATTTATTTTAATTAATATAAAATATAAAGTGGTAAAGAGGCTGAATAATGTTTCCAACATCTGATTTATGAGTTTGGTATCATTTTGTTCGCAATTGCATGAGAACGTTTTCAGTATTAATTATGTAGTGTCCGCACTTTGCGAATGCTAGTTATAACCAATATCAGTTTTTCATACACCGAATAGCCAGTACACATGGATCATAAAAACAGTTTATACAGGTCTAGAGGAGGAAGCCTGAGGAAAGGAAACCTGGCAATCTCCAGGAACAATGACCAGAGGAATCCAACAATGCCACGTCAAGTTCCTGGGAGGTCAAGACCTTTCAACCTATGAATGAAGACCTTAATACTGTAACTATGTATCTTTGTGATGTCACTGTTTTTGCAACTGTACAGTGTATAAATTGTTAACCTCTGGCTTTGGAAAGCAGAGCGTTCTCATAGAAGCTTGTGCAAACAGGTGCATGCGTATGCATACCAAACTTTGCCTTGTAATATATTTTGCGAATAAAACCTTTGTGCTTTGGAACCACAGCGATCGCATTGGACAATCTTTATTGGTGACAATAGTTACGGACGTAACACTTCCCTCGCACAACAAGACTTTCCTCTAGCATCTAAACCTTCAAGCATTCTCTGAAAGCTCACCTCTTTAGACAAGTTTATCAAATTTCCAAACTATCCTCTGAACCTCTAGGCTATTCTATACAATAACCACCCTCTATACGGTTCATGCAAAACTTACATTTATTCATTTCCATACTCAAACAACCATCTGACCCAACCATCTATACCAACATCGCTGTACAACTGACTCACATAGCCCTGCAAAGTACTTTTGCAATCTGTCTGCACCAATATGCTATATGCAGCACTTAACCTCATCTCTCAAACTCCTGTTGTCTCTTATCCCTTTGGACTAGATTTACTAAAGGGCAGTTTGATGAAACAAACACTTCTATAATAATACAATATGTTGCCTCTTCAATATAATCAATAATATAATTTGCCTCCATAAGTTAATTATAATCAATAATTAAATTTATTAAGTCAATGGTGCCTCTTCTTATGTTCTGAATGGCAAGATAGTGAAGCCAATCAGAAGCAGGTTTAAAAAAAACCCTGTCTTTTTGATGGCGGTTTTGACTAAACAGCTATGGGTTTAGCTGTATTCAATCTGCTACACATCGCCAGTCATTCAACATCCCAGCCTCAAACCACCCTAAAGTAAATGCAGCAGTTTGGAGCAATATATAGCAGTTTAAAATCGTGCCCAACACGATTCTTAGTAAATCTACCCCTTTGGCTGGGTCTTAATACTCAGTCTTGTTTTATTATTATTATTATTATTATTAGAGATGTGCATAGCCCCACGTGTTTTGGTTTTGGTTCTAAAACCATCTTCGTGTTTTGATTTTGGCCAAAAAACCTCATGGGCCTGGTTCAACAAGGAACATAAATGCCAATTTTGTGCATATGATCTGCAGATTTAATATGTGCATGCCCAGAACAGGACCATATGCAACTTAAAGCAGCAACATTCAATTAATCTTCGTACGCAAAGGATACTTACTACAGCTTAAGATTTCTTGGAAGGAACGGGACGGTGAAGGGTGCGTTCACCCATAGACAATGTACAGTAAGGCCGTGCCAAAGTCGAGCGCATGCAGCCACATCCAATTCAAGCTTTGGGCATCTCAAAGGTACTTATTTTTCTGCTGTATCTCTTACTCCAGCTTCAGGGCGTCTATAGGCCTGATTCATTAAGGAACTTAGGCAAGAAATTTCTTACTTAAGTCTCCTGGACAAAACCATGTTAAAATGCAAGGGGTGAAAATTAGTTTTCTATTTTGCACATAAGTTAAATACTGTCTGTTATGTCATGTAGCACACAAATATCAACTTTAAATTTCAGTGTACAAATAAGCTATCAAGTATTTGTGTGCTACATGAAAAAACAGACAGTATTTAACTTATGTGCAAAATAGAAAACTCATTTTTACCCCTTGTATTGTAACATGGTTTTGTCAAGGAGACTTAAGTAAGAAATGTCTTGCCTAAGTTCGTTAATGAATCAGGCCCTATATATTATTAACAGGTGACATTAATTGAAAAGACTTCTTTGGCACTATCTCGGGTCTCTCTGTTAATCTCAATAAATCTGTAGCACTTTACTTCCGAGGTGGTGCTGGGGTCCTATCTTGGGATCGAGTTTCCATTTTTGGTGGGCAACTAACCACTTTACATATCTAGGTATACAGTTACCAAAAACTATTTCTGACCTAGATTAACAAAATATCTCAGTATATTTTAGAGGCCTAGAGCAGAAATTGGAGGGTTGGAAAAGTTTATTGTTGTCATGTACTGGAAGAGCGAATCTCATAAAGATGGTCTACTTCCCCAAATTACTTTATCTTCACCAAACACTCTCTGTTCTAATCCCACATATAGATGTATTCCATGTTCATGGTCATTTTAGGAAAATTTTTGGGTGGGCAAGAGACTGAGAATCAGTCTAATAAAGGCTCCAACAGAGTAAATCCAATGAGAATCAATTTCCCTGATGTAATAAACTATAATTATGCTGCTTTATTACTCTATTTCCGGCATTGGCTTCAGGGTAGTGACATTTATACCCCTTCACTGTTTGAAGGAGAATTTTTGATCAACATGGATTTAGTTAGTTTTTACACTTACACGACCAGGAGATCACTCAGGAGCAAAAGGACAACCCCTTGTTATGGACCACTAGAAAATTGTTGCATATACTCCACCATAAATTGGAACTTAATGTACACAAATCGGTACATTTACCACTGGTATTGAATCCTCATTTTTAGGGCAGTGTGGCAGCCTAACCCTTCTCTATTTGGAAAGTGGTGGAGGGGGGATTAAGACAATTGAGTGTTTGATGCACAAGCTTGATAGACGCCCTTTGACATTTATTGAGGCAATTGAGAAATATCTTGTTGTAGAGCCTTAACCTCTAGCTTTTCTTCAGGTCCAACATTATGTAAGTTCATTGATTAGAACATTCACTGACCTGGACTGGAATCATTTGGTAGATACATTTTCTTTTTAAGATTACTTATGTACTTCTATGGATCACTCTTCTTCCACTATAGGAATGATCTGATGACTTTCCATATTCCCTTCCTTAACGGTTGTTTTAAAATATTTTTCAAAGAGCATACTTATCTCCCCATCATATATTTCAAATTTAAATTTTTACCAATTCACGCTGTAGTAAATATGGTCAGCAAGATGCTAATCTAACACATTGCTTTTGGCAGTGCCCCATAATTAGAGGACTTGGGCTGCAGATTAGAAGTTTTACATTAAACTGTCTTCTTAACTATGTCCCTTTTACCCCAGAGTGGGTAATCTTTGGAATTTTACCAAAGAAGTACTGGTGGTAGAACAAGATGACTTTTAGCCATTAGTGCAGCAGCGTGAAAATTATCCTCCATACTTTGATACATTCTAGCCAACCCTCATTGATAATTTTTATCGAAAACTTTTTTATCTATTTAGAATGGATTGGGTAGAGGTGTCTCTAAACAAGGACTCTAAAAACGAAGGATTTTTTTCCATGTAAGAAAGTTGTCTTACTACTTTACCAATTTCTACCAGAAAACAAATTCATGATTGCCTCAAACATACCACATGGTACAGTCTTAGAGAGCTAGTGGAAGACCCCACTATATATCTTTTCGTTTCTCTCCTTTCTGCTTGTATGCTCTTTATGCCAGTCTTCCACACTCACTCACTGGGTTGGAGCCGAATAGTTGCATTGAGAGATTTCAGATTGCTTTCTGTTTATTTTTATACTATCAGAGAGACTGGCATGCCTATTGAAAGTAATTGGATTATGTCAGACAAATACTGTTTAAGCCTTGATAACCACACTTCAGTTCCATACTTTTAATTTTTTATATCTAGTTCATATTGCTGTAAGTAGCTCACATATTTATCTTGACTGTTATCTAACATAATATTACACATATTGAAAGGTATATTGTTTTATTAGACAAATATTGTTTAGTCTGTATATTTACCATTTCAAGTCTAAATTTTGGTATATGTATCCATGAATAGATATCGGGTTATATGACCTCACAGAAATAGGTTTGTGAAATACCATTGTTGTACTGACACAATACTAATTTTGTTTATACACAAACTGCTTCTAATAAATAAAAAAAAAATTTTTGTGAAAATCAGGTAAAATTATTTCATTTGAAGCTGTTTTTTTTTACATTATTTATAGCAGGCATGTTAGACAAGTTGAGAAAACTTGGAGGCCTGCACACAGAAGTTAAATGGTGGGAAAAAGACCACAATATTTTCACTGTTAGACAGCATGTGTGACACATTGTAGAGACGCAGTAATAAAAGCTCATTAGACGGATTGTAGTGGCATCAATAGACATTGTAGAAAAGAAAATAGACATAGGTGGCCTGCACACAGAAGTTACATTAGAAAAAAAGACCACAATATCTTCAATTGTTGACAGTATGTGTGAGATAATATAGAGAGTCAGTAATAAAAGCTCATTAGACAGATAGCAGAAGCATCAATAGACATTTTAGACAAGAAGATAAGACAAAGGTGGACTGCACCCAGAAATGAAATGGTGGGAGAGAAACCACCAACTTATTTGTAATTTAAAACTTCAGACAGCATGTGTTACACATTGTAGAGTGGCTGTAATAAACTTTCATTAGACGTATAGCAGCATCAATGGATATTTTAGACAAGATAGACCAAAGTGTGCAAGGGCCATAATATAATATAGTGCAAGATGGAATTGTCCTTGGGCCCTCTCACCCACTCATATTTTGTATATTAAAAAGGACATAAATAATATAAATAATAAACCAAGCACTTCAAAGACAGGGAATGCCACTTTTAGGGTTGAAGTAAAAATGGCAGTTGAGAACAAGAGGGAGGGATCTTGATCCAAAAATCATGAGGCCCATCATTTTCCCAGAAAATTATGTTTTGCTTTGTTTTTCAGATCCGAATTTAATGCAAGAAACTGAGTTTTGACTTGGTTCGACTCAGGACCCCAAATTCATATTTCTCACAATCCGGACCGTTCATTTCTACCAAATGTAAAGAGCTACGGAACATTCTAGCACTATATGAATAAATGTTAATAATAATAATAATAATAATTATTATTATTTAACTGTAGCTGTTTTTGTGAAGTGTGCTGTATGAAAGCCAGATTGAAGAAGGTTTAGTAGAGAGTTAAAGGAGTAAAAATCAATATATTGTAGACACGATGGTCAAGAAGATTTAAGTCAAAGAGCAGCAAATAAACCGTAGCTGGGCAGGGTTGGGTCAAGATAGGGTTTATTTGTAGATGGAGATGACTGCTGCATGTAAGAAGGCAACAGGGAAAGTTCCTGTAGTGAGGCCAATGTGTAATATTTCAGCCATGACTGGGACAAGTGAAGTTGAATGAATGTACATTAGATAATAAAGGATTGGATCAGATAGGCAGTTTGTGAGGTGGGAGGGTGAAAAAAGTGAGGAGCCTGTGTCTTTAGTTATAAGGCTAAATGAGCAGAGGATAGATTTGGGTAGGGTGCAGAGTAATGAGGGTGGGATTCAGTGCAACATCATGTTTGATTAGGTAAATTTGTCTTTTAAAAGCTATATCTTCCAGACTTCCTACATTTGCCTTCAGTACCATGGGAGGATTTCTGTAGAGATCTTGTATAATGGCTAGACTATAAAACTACAGTCTATCATATAATAAAAAAAATGTTTTGTCATTTTGTAGATTTAAGTAGAAGATGTTAGCTGTTCATTGAACATTATTATTACTTGCAATGTAAGGAGTGCACTAACCCTTTCACTGTCAATTACTGAAATTATACTGATCTGTTTATCCTATATCTAGGAGTCCAGGTCAGTAAAATTATTATCGTTGCCTTCCACTACAGTTAAATGCTTGTGCAGCTGGGTGTGTGTTTTAATTTGTTCCCTAAATGCCTTTTTTATATTATATTTTTCTGTAATTTATTTTCACTTTGTAATGGAAGCCCTTTTTCTAAGAGCTCTGGAGAAATAGTACTTTTTAACATAATTAATTAAAAAATAGAAGAGTTTACCTCTGTTTTAGGAACTACTTCAGAACCCGAAGAATACTTCCTCTCTATCCCCTGTTACCTGGAACAGGCCTTCTCCTCCCATCAGCTAGTGTTTCAGCTCCTCCACTCCATTTTGGCCTTGGTCAGTTTGTGCTTTGCAAAATAGGCCCTCAGTCGGAAACAAATGCAAGAAAGTGACTACATGAAATATATCCTATAACAAAAATGTTTTCTTGATAACTCACTTTTTACTCATTAGTGCAGTGGTTCCCAAACTATGCGCCAAAGCTCCTTGGGATGCCGCGGCGAACTCACATGGGTGCCACGGTCAGGGTCAGTGGTAAGCAAGATGGAGAACTACTTGCTAATTACTTTGGTTTAGGGGTGCCAGGTTTGGGAGCCACTGCATTAGTGTAAGAAATACATAGGAGAATTAGATAGAGAGTTAGGGCAAATTTTTAGAATCTCCCTTTTCCCAACAGAAAATCTAAGAGGATTGGGTTTGAAAACACAGATTTGTCTGATGTTGCAGGTCTGCTTTTTCACACTCCTCTCCCTGCCATTTTCACCCACTCTTTTTAGGTCAGTTTGACAGTTCTAGGAATGTCTTGTGAAATGACGAGAAAGCAACCAATAAGAGGTATAGACAATTTTCAAGTGACTGTGAATTCCTCCGGAGACAATCAATAATTCAAGTGACATGGATCGCAACCACTGAAATCCATAACTTTGGCTTTAGACTGCCAAACAGCCTTCTGTTTATATATATATATATATATATATATATATATATATATATATATATATATATATATATATATATATATGTGTGTTAAAATACGTTGAGAGGAAATTTGTTGCTGCTTACCAAACGTTCAATTTTAAACAATTTTCTTAGTATTAACTAAAGAGACGTGTGTACTGGTAGTAGCCTATTGTGATTGCTTTTTAATAGTTTTTTGCACCACCAAGGCAAGAAGCTATTAAACAGAGTGGTTACGCTGGCCAGTAGGTTAAAAGTAATGTTTATTATTACTATTTTGACATACATTTGCTGAAGATATACATCTGTTTTCAAGACTGTCCAATAATGCACTAACCCTTAGGTCTGTTATAATTATCTCACAGTACAGTAAAACTGATATATTCCTTTAAAAGGTTTAATGTATATTATGTACAGATGAGCGGTTCGGATTATGGGAAATCCGACAAAATCCGAAGTTGAGGATCCGAGTAAAACCAAGTAGTGACTCGGTTTCCCTCGCCAAACTTGGATCTCAAAAAAAGGGGTTTTGTATTTGAGGGTTTTTTCTGGGCATTTTTCAACATTCAGCGACCTCATGTAGAACATTGCAGTGACTGCAAAAAAATATGTTATCTGCCATGCCACCAACTGAAGCAAGCCCATTACATGAATTAAACAGCAAAAAAATTTAGAGTAAAGTGCAAGAGATAAAAATGGTGAAGTTCTATGTACGCACTAGATTTGGAACATTACACAGCATGCATCAAGGAGAGTGAAGAAGCAGAAACAATCAGATTTCATTAGATGGACCGAGGCATCAGTAGATATTGTAAAGAGCTACCTAATTTGCTGTCGCTATATAAATAAATAAATATAAATAAAGGTACTGAGAGACGAAGGTGGTCTGTACCCATACTACAAAAATGCAAAGATTACACAGACGATACATTGACAGAGCATTCATCAGTAGCCAAGAGCAGGGCTTTCCTTACCTTGCCGCTATATAAATAAAGACGCTGAGAGATTAAGGTGGCATGCAGCCATACTAAAAGCCTTTAAAGACTACACTCAATACAATACATAGCCACAGTATTCATCAGTTGCTAAGACCAGGGATTTTCTTACCTTGTTTTAATTATATGCTCTGTGTCGCAATGCTGCCCTTCTGAATCAAACCAGGGGACTCGTATATATATATGGGGAGGGATGGCTGAAAAATCCCCAAGGGAAACTTTATCCAACCCTAGGGCAAAGGGGACTGCCTGAGACTTACAGCGGAGGTGGTCCCCAAGACCCATGTATATAAAATATGGAATTTATATAAATAATATTTTTGTTTGAGCTATCAAGCTATTCAAAACTGTCCTGTCCTGTCTTTTGGACTGCGGGTTTAACCAAACCGCCAGTAGTTTAGCTTTTACAAACTGCCACACATCACCATGCATTTTAAATTGCAGCTTCATACCGCCCGGTTTGGACCACTAATCCACCAGCTATGTGTGGCCATTTAAAGTCGCCACCAAACTTGATTCTTATTAAATCTAGCCCTATGCAGTTTATTATTTTTTTAATTGAATCAGACAAGGCAAATGCACTGATGGCAAAGTTACAAAATCCTTCATTAAGATGGCTTACTGGAGACTTTGGGCAAAATTGGGGAAAATTGGGACAGTTGTGAAGGGATCATTGCAAAATATATTGCAAACGACTGGAAGTGAATGTTAATGTGATAAATAGTAATATTGGAGCAAAAACAGTTAAAAATGACATTATTTTACATATTTTTCCAAATTTTTTATGAAATCTAGATACAAAACCAAAACCTTTTGCGATTCTTGGGAAAACCCGGTAGCAAAGCTGAAATACAAACAAGGTTTACAACCGACACCAGTTCCAAAACTGAAACACGAGGTCCAATGCACACCACTAATAATATGGTCGTTTAAATGAAAAAATGGGTAGAGATGAGGAGCAGAGCCGGATTGAGACCTCATGGGGCCCTAGGCAAGATATTGGTTTGGGCCCCCCTCCCCTCCCCCCTCCTCCCTGAAACAATCCATAGCATTATATTTTTTTTAGCATAGCATATACTCCTATAGTTAAGTATAAGGGTAAACTATGGGCCGCCGCACATCACGCTGCTCCTCCTGCATCACCATGCGGCCCCTAATTATTGTCCCTCTCATCACACTGTGCCCTCCTTTATCATTACACTGCATCACACTGTGGTCCCAGCAGTTAAAGAATAATGTCCATGGACCCCATATTTTGTCAAAGGATCTAGCAGAATTTTGAATTATGCTGGTCATATACTCCATACGATGAATATTAAGCTCAGTGGTCAAAGTGGAAGTTTAGAAGTGGCGGTATGAAAAATGTAATGAGAATGTAAACAAGTGAATGGAATTTTATTATTTTACAATGAAGGCAGTATGAGAAGTAGCGGTATGGGCTACTACCATATACACCCCACTTCCACCACTGCTTACCTTTCAATTCACACAAATTGCACTTTATCTTTAACTAAACTTAGGTATTAATCATAATTAACATGTCAAGAAACTGCAGTTGATGGTTAGCAAGTCCAGTAATAAAAAAACAGCAGTCTCCTATCACTACCACGGCACAGACCGTCCGCCACTACAGTTACTGACTGCAGCCCTCTACCTACAGAAACATTAAAAAGCGCTAGAATGCAATAATCATGTTATTATGTCAGTCTTCTGCATGAATCCCATAGTGCAACATTTAAACAAGTCAGACCTCCTCATAATATAAATCCCACCAGATTCAGGATAGTTGGCAGATTGCCCTGCTCTCTCCTACCTGTTCTCGTCACTTTCACGGCTTGTGGCTGCTGGAGTCTTTAGATCAGCTGCTGCTTGTCTGGATCCTGGAATGTTGGAGGCCCTATTTGGAAAAAAAAATGGGTACACAAAATTTAGTAAACTCCAACCAGCCCCAGTGTTAAATCAATATAGCACACACATTTTATAAGTAGACCTCCCTCCAACCAAAACAGTAAATTAATAGCATACACATTTAATAAATAGACCTATTTCCCTCCAACCAGCTCCAACATTAAATTAATAGTGTTACCATTTAAAAAATAAACCTATTTCTCTCCCACAAACAGCCCCTCACACACACACATCATATAAATACACTGGCCCCTCAAACACACATAATATACATACACTGGCCCCTCACACACATATTATATTAATATAAAGGGTGCCTCTTTTCATTTTGAGGTAAGAGGTGTCAGGATTGAGGCAGCGGGTCATGTGAGGGAATAGATAATGAGTGTCAGAATCACTAGGTGGAATTGATGATACCTGCCAGCAGTTGGCGCTACTGAGTACTGAGGCGCGGAGTCTAACACGCCCCTGGTTTTCACCAGGAACCCCCGTAAGGAGGTATGGACTTCGCTGCAAGGGACGTGCAGGTCGCGGCCCTCTGTATCAGTCATCTGGCGAGGTAACAATTGAAGCAGCGGTGATAGCCCACCAGGATGCAGGATGGAAAAATAGTCAGCAAGCCAGGTCAAAACCAGAGAAATGGATATAGCCAAATCAGAAGCAGGAGAATGGTCAGGAAGCCGGCTCAATACCAAATATCACTCTAAGCCAGAATCAGAAACCAAAGGAGAAGTCAGGAACAAGCCGGGGTAAGAATCCAAATAACAGCAACACAGGAACAATCGCTGGAGCAAGGCTGAAGACCAAATACTCTGGCACTAGACATGTGTCAGAGGCTGACTTATATACCCTAAGGTGCCTCCTGATAAGATTAGGGAGATTTTGGCAGTAAGACATGCTGGCTGCAGACAGGTGAGCAGAGATAGCGTCCCGCTGCTAGGCAACAGGACGTGGTTGCTTGGAAGGTGCAGGCGTCGTCTCCTGCACCAAGTGTCAGTGCTGAGACGGCGCCTGACAATGAGCACGTGTCATGGGTAATATCAAAGAAAAGCTGGTGAGTGTTGTAAGGGTATTGTTGGCTGAGGAGGGGCCGTGTGGGGAACAGACTTCTAACTCACATGCCCCCTCTCTGCCCAGCACCTTCACACATGCCCCCTCTGCCCAGCACCTTTAGCCACACATGCCCCCCCTATGCCCTGCAGCTTCCATCACACATGCCCCCCTGCAGCTTCCATCACACATGCCACCCCTGTGCACTGCAGCTTCCATCACACATGCCCCCCCTATGCCCCCCTGCAGCTTCTATCACACATGCCCCCTTGCAGCTTCCATCACACATGCCCCGCCCTGTGCCAGAGCAGCTTCCATCACACATGCCCCCCCTGTGCCAGAGCAACTTCCATCACACATGCCCCCCTTGTGCCCTGCAGCTTCCATCACACATGCCCCCTGTGCCCTGCAGCTTCCATCACACATGCCCCCCCCTGTGCCCTGCAGCTTCCATCACACACTAACACACACACTAACACACACATACACACACAATCTCCCCTTCTTCTTCTTACCTTTTTTTACAGGAACCGAAAGAAATGATGGATCTCCTGCCATAGACTTCCAGCAGCCCGCCTAACACTGTGTAGCATGTGACGGCTGCGATCACATGACCCTGTGATGTTATATTGACGTGCCTACAGGTACAGCACCACTACAGCCTCTACCCCTAGCTCTAACACTGTGCCCCTCACCCGATTCGCGGAAACCCCCCCCCCTGCGTGAGTTGTTGGGGGGGGGATCGCGAGTCGGGGGAGGGGACGATTTTTTTTTTCTCCCTTGTCCCCCCATCTGGGCCCCCAGAGAGCCACTAGGCCCTAGGCAGGTGCCTAGGTTGCCTAGCGGTAAATCCAGCCCTGATGAGGAGATTATAAAAATAAGACTTTGGGGGAAGAATATTGTTAAGAAAAGGAGAAACAGCAGAAACAAACAACAGAAGTATATTCTATTACTCAGTTACTACAATTTTTAAATAATGGTCAATTTATCCATTTGAAGAACTTTACAACAATGCAAACTTAGGCTAGGTACACACTGGGTTTTTGTCCAATAATCGGGGAAATCAGTCGACATACGACTGTTCGGTCGGAAGTCGGGTTAGTGAGTATAGTGACATGATGGTCGAAACTCATTCCAAAGTGTCGTTTGTCGGCTCATTTGGCTGGTCGTACTGTTTAATATTTTCCGATCAGTCTTCCTAATGATCATGTAGAGTGTATAAGCTTCTGATTGATCCACGAGCAACTGCCGATAGTTCTTCAAGCTACGAGTCCTTTGGGAGCGTGTGTATGTTAATTTATGATGCCTGTACTAGTCCCATGTGGTGTGGCACGGCACTGATTTGGTAATTAGTAGAGATGTTCACTGACCCCCGTGTTCTGGTTTTGATTTTGGATCTGGATTAACTTTGTGTTTTGGTTTTGGCAAAACCGCCCTTGCGTGTTTTGGTTTTGGATCCCAATTTTTTTGCTAAAATCACATAATTTGGCTTTTTTCCCCCTACATTATTATTAACCTCAATAACACTTATTTCAAGTTATTTGCAGTAAATTTTGACCACCTCACAGGTCACAATTATATTTTCATACACTTTCAACAAAGACTGCAGCAGTTCTTGACAGTGATAAGAAGAAGGCCATTGTAATGCCTGGGCATAAGACCAAAAAATCCACCTCTTATGTGTGAAATTATTTTTACACACATCCTGACAACAGTTGTCTAGCCATTTGTAGCATTGTGAAACCACAGTCAGTAGGAGGTAAGGACCTTAATCATCTAGGAACCTCATCCATGTTAAGCCATTTGAGGCGAGTTCATGGAAAGCTTTTGTGAAAATCAGAAACTTATGCTAAAAAATAACAACAAGCAGTCCAGCATCAGCTTCTTTCAGCTAGATCCCAGCACCTGCAATCTACACCCCCAAAACCTTCATCATCAATATCCTCACAAGTGATTGGAGTTAGTCCTGCATCCAAGTTTCTAAGGCGAGATGACTCTTCACCTGTCCAGGACTCCTCAGAAGAATCCTTGAGCGTTAGGCCCATTGCTGCTGCTCCTTCTGCTGGGGGTGGATCTTCAACCCAGAAGCAAACCAAGAAGAAGTCTACTAGTAGTTTACAACAATTGACTGTTAAACAATCAAAATGCGATAGGGAGTCAGCAATACTGTTCTTTACTCCTAGAACATGTTGTGATGTAAACGAGATGTCGTATTCCAGACAACGGAGAATGAGATGGCGGAGGAGACTAATGGCATGTGGGGATGGAGCGCTCTCCTTGTTTATCACCTGTACAACTCCCAGATTAACACACCATAAGACTATGGTCCTGAGTCATTAAGACAAAAAAAGGAGTAAATGTTCTCTGGGACAAACATGTTGAAATGCAAGGGGTGCATATTTTTCATGTAGCACATAAATACTTGATAGCTTCATATTTACAGTGAAATTTAAAGTTGATCTAGGACATGCCCTACCCCCACTATAAATCTGTCCCCGCATTTTAAATTTACCTTCCCCTCCAATGCAATATGGTTTTGCCCAGGTGCAAAGTACTCCTTTTTTATGCTTTGCTCACCTTAATGACTCAAGCCCTATGTGTCTATCATGCAGGACAGGGGCCCAAAGTTCTACTGCTACAATAATCGAGAAAAGTTCCAAAAATAAAAAGTTGGAGGCGATGCCACACTAATGCCAAGCTTCCGGCTGGCAGGCTGCACACCAATCTCCATTCAGTTAAACGCCCAAAGCCAGGGAACCCTATGCGTACGTATACAGGTCACGTTTCTTTTTGGAAACCGGGGGGTGGGCCAGATACGGGTACCATTAAAATTCTGAAGAAATCTAACCCATACTTTCAGATCTTCTCTTAGACTCTGCTTAGCAACCAGGCGCATCACTTCCGGCCGCCCGACCTCGGCACACTAAGCGCGCCCCGTTGCTATGAGCAGGATTCCCCGGCGCTAACTATGACAGCGCTGCAGCATTGATTCCTACTGGGGCACTATACTATTTAAACAACTTCTGGCCCTCCCTCCAGTGCCAGAGTATCAGGTCTTCCTGCCTCCAGCGTTTCCTTTGATTACCAGTGTTACCAGTTTGTTATTGTTCCTGACTTTGCCTGTGACCTTTCTGACCTGGACCATTTGACTACCTCTTCATGGATCTCCCCTTGTACTGCGCTTCCAGATCGTTGCTGACTCGGCTTGCTTCACTGTCCCTCCAGATATCCTTGTGTACCTCCTGTTCCAGAACTTACTGACCCGGCCTGTTTGAAACATCTCTTGTATCTCGCTGTTTACTCGTGGAAGGACCGCGACCTGCGTGTCCCTGCAGTGGAGTCCATACCTCCTTGCGGGGGTCCCTGGTGAATACCAGGGGCACGTTAGACTCCACACCTTCCTCTGAGTTGCGCCAACATTAGCAGGTACGAATATAGTTGTGACACGGTTATAGCGTGCATTTTGTCTGTTGCTGACCTGCTCCTGTCCTGTTTCTGCTTGTCCCAGTATCCTGTGGATACTCTGCCCGTTTACCATTGGACCTCCTGTTGTGACTTTATTGTCTTGTTCCTGGATTCTGCTGTCTTGCTGGTGACCCTGACCCTTTGGCGTGTTATTTGCCCTTTCTACCTGCTTGTGACCCCTGACCTCAGATTACGTCTGACCATCCGTTACCATCTACTCAGCCTCCTCTGGCCTGCATTTCCTTTGTTTGTTCAGCAAAACTATAAATCTTGTTCCATTGTCGTTCCAATCCTGCAGTGTGTATGCACTCATGATCAGGATCTTCACAGAGTTTAGAGTCATGGGGCTAGATTTACTAAACCGCGGGTTTGAAGAAGTGGAGATGTTGTCTATAGCAACCAGATTCTAGCTTTCATTTTGTAGAATGCACTAAATAAATGATAGCTAGAATCTTATTCGTTGCTATAGACAACATCTCCACTTTTTCAAACCCGCCGTTTAGTAAATATACCCCATGATCTTTCAGCTGACGGTTATGACAACTGAAGAGTACATATCTGAGGGAAAATCTTTTAAAACATGTATAGTGTGTACGCATGAATTGACATGCTGATTGTAACATTTTTATTTTTTTCAGTCGTTGGTACAATCGTTGTAGTTAATACATTGGTCGGAAAATTCTGTAATGTGTACCCAGCATGTTTAGCTGTTCTCAGTGCTTTCTATGCTGTACAGCAATGGATGTTTTATATTTAACATCAGGATCAGTCATCGGCCCACATTATTCATACATGTATTTTGACCTGTGTATGGAGCATTTAGAGATGTGGGGCATTCGTGCTTAGATATTGTTTTTGTTTTTACTGTTGTCTGCGTGATCTCCTGAACTATAAATGGTGTACGCGACTAAGAAGTTTATGGAGAAAAACAGTATTTTCAGCAAAAATTAAAATCTAAGATATTTTTGTATATTTCAGCTGTTTTGAATTGTGGAAGTGATAGAACATGGATAATGCACAGTGTTATGAGGTATATTTAATTTAGGTCATTTTTATTAAACTTTTCATTGCTCTCACCACGGCTACGATGGCCATCATTCCTTAAAACTACCAGAATGTCTTCAATGCTTTGTTCCTGCTCCCTGTATGAAAGGGTGGGGTACAAAATTGCGAATAGCAAAATGGTGACAACAACGAGGGCAACATTAAAATGCAGAATGTACTAATCGCGATCTGTAAAAAACGCAGACTTACTTAAATACTTACACACATCATTTCCAGCATGCTTCAAATAATGGTAGACAGCCAAAAAAGCCGGCAGTGGGATGGTCATCACTTAAAAGGGCTACAGATACATTGCTGGTATTAAGGGGGCGATGCAAGGACCCGGTGCTTGTACCATGTGTAAGCCTTAGTAAAAAATATTGTACAAGCGCCAGGTCCTTGCATCGCCTCCTTACGTGTCTCCAAGGAAGCACCTTTTAAAGTGTAATGAGGGGTGCAGCCAGAGGGTATGTAGGCAGGGGAAACACAGAGTCCAGGTAGCGTGAGAGTTCTCAGAGGATTAAAACACCTCTGCTAGAGGCCCGGTCCTCTCTCCAGGGGCTGGAACTGTGACTTTTGGACAATTGGGTGTTAAACACACAGTAAGGATAAAACGAAGGGCCCTCCAATTGACAGGGAACTGATCGTCTAAGCCATATGGGCAGGGGAGGGGGACCCCCGCGAAATTGGTTACTCACTGAAGTTAGCCTAAAAAGTCTGTTACAGCCAGAGGCGATATCACACTGCCGCCAGGCTCAGATGGTATGGTGACAGGCAGGCAAACTCCCTCAGATCTTCATGGGGTATGTAGGAGGTGTGCTGTATTGGAGATCCACAGTGTCTCCCTGCCTGAACTCCCCCCTCCAGTTTCTTCATCCCTGTTCTCCTGGCAGTGTTGCTTGGCTTTAACCCTGGGGAGGTTACCCCTACTGGGTCCACGCTCCACACTACGCTGTTTGGGCCTCTTGAAATTGGATCTTGCCTTTTTTCACTACTCTAAGACTTTTATCTCCTTGGGGTCATCCCTGGGATGCACGCTGAGGAATTGATCACTGTTATCCCTACCTCTGACCCTGTCCAGAGTGTGACATCACTATTTTCTTTGCTGTTGGTCCATCATGTTGGTTGAATAAATACCAGCCTTACCTCACCCATCCAGCCTGTTACTAGCCTATTATTGCCAATTTCCTGCAATCAATTGAATTGCTTCTACACCCCTATGCAGAAAAATCCGGGAAAAGGGTGCAAAGTCGCTGCTGGTGAAATTACGCAACACTTTTCCAGACAGGAGAAAACCGCTTCTACCTCACCAGCACCCTCACCACCCAGGACTTGACTGAGTGGGGACCATCTACTGTTCCCTCCACTAAAGCTGACTTTGCGGAGTTATGAGAGGAATGAACCAACTCTTTTCAGCGGATCAGCAAAGAGCTGTTGGAAACTTGAAAACTGAACTTACAGCTCTTTCTAAGTGGACCTCGATGCTGCAGATTCCACCCTCAAATTCCAGAATGATGCATCCCATGACCTAGAATTTCTCCTATGGGAAAATGACTTTTTGAAGAACGAGCTAGAAGATTTGAAGAACCGCGAATGCCAGAACAACTTGAGACTTTGTAACATTTCTGAATCTGTCAAACCCAGAGATTTGGAAAGCTACAGCAATAGTTTGTTTTCTTTCTTGGTATCTCACCTCTCTGATCACCCTCTTCAGCTTAAACAAGCACATCAAGCCCTTTGGTCCAGTCCAAAGGACTCGGATCCTGCCAGACACATAATCATAAGACTGCCCAAATAGGGCCATCTTAACAACATTATGGGCAAAGCAGTGCACCGGGGCCCCTAGATATAGATATAGCTATAGATATAGATATATAGATATATACAGATACAGATATAGATATATATAGAGATAGAGATAGATAGATGTACTTGCTCAGTGACCCTTGTAGGTTTTTTTTCCAGTTTTTTTCTTTTGCAGGATTATTTATTCTCATTAAGAGTCGTGCCTATGGGGCCCCCTTGCCCGTGGGGCCCCCGGGCAGCTGCCCATCGTGCCCAATGGAAAAGATGGCCCTGTGCCCAAATATGCAGTCACTACGACTGCCAGAAACTCTTTTTATGTACTGTTCAAAGGGACTCTTTCAGATTTACCAGGATCTCACTCCTACTATAGTCATAAGACCAATCTCATGAATGTAACCCGTGCGCTTCGTGAAAATGGATACAAATACTGCTAGGGATTCCCCTTCCATCTTATTATGGAGGTCAAAGGCCGTCAACATCTCCATCCATACTCCTATAGAGGGTAAAGACTTACTTCATCATTTGAACTTCTGGGCTCAACCCAGTGAATCGCCCTCAAGCGGTCTTCACTCCCAACAGACTTATCCTCCTTGACGAGTGATCTGGCATTTGTCTGATGGAGTGGACAGCTCTCGGTAACAGGTAGTGAGCAAACAGAATATATTTGGCAGAAATCAGGCAGGGATCAGGAGTAGAGAAGACAGTGGAATCCTGTAAACAAGCCAGGGGTCAGGCCAGGTAGAGACAGTGGGGAACCACTATTTATGCAGCAGGTGCTGTGCATCGGGGCCCATGGAGATAATGGGGCCTGCTGCATGGCAGATGCACAGAGTCGGGGTCCTGGTTCCCTCCTCGCCACCTCCCTACACCAGGGCACACAGCTCGCTAGTTCCGCCTCTGGGTAGAGATATGAGAGCAAATCCGTTTAGCAAAGTCAAGAGTCAGGAGTGGAGAAGACAGTAATTTCTATAAACAATCCAGGTCAAACACTGATAGCAGAACAGGTAAGGATATAAGGCACACTAGGTCAAGCAGGAACTATAACCAGCATTGGTATGCTGCAAGTAACAGGTTTATAAAGTCAGCAGCACCAATCAGAAAGGCAGGATGATTAGCTGCATGAGTGTGGTAGGTGATTGCACAACTGAGGCTGCCAGACTGAGAGCTGAATGACACTTGAATCAGTGAACTGCAGGAATGATCCTACACATAGCAGTAGCAGTAATTTTACAGATGATATATCAAACAAATAGGAGCACTCCTATTTCTTAACAATGGGATATGTTCATTGTAGTTGGTGCTAATTTTCTCTTTTTACATCAGTTTTACCATGTTTCTGTTTAATTGATAAAACTTTCGACCCCCTAGCTCCGCACCCACCTATTTCAGGAGTCTCAGAACTGTTAGTTAGTTTAGTAGTTTTCATATCTTTCCTATTTCCCTGTTTCTGGACCTCCCAAGCCCGCTGCCTAGATTCCCTGACTTGCCCTAACATTCGAAGCTTATATTTGTTTTAGTTTTTAGCTGGGAACCAAATTCTTAGCTACCCCCTTGTCCTGTGAGGTTCTTCTTTAAGTTCCTCCCTCATTCCTTCACTCTCTCTCTCCTGTTCCTGTGCTGTTGCCTCTGTTTTTCTCTCTATAAATACAGTATATTGGATTTATAGATATTATTTTCACCTATTTAGGATTTGATTCCTAATCCTTTCCACTCTCTCTGATAACCCATCATGTCCTACACTTTCCTGTCTGTTAATGATAAAGAACTGAATACCCCCC
This sequence comes from Mixophyes fleayi, assembly GCF_038048845.1. Classification (NCBI taxonomy): domain Eukaryota; kingdom Metazoa; phylum Chordata; class Amphibia; order Anura; family Limnodynastidae; genus Mixophyes; species Mixophyes fleayi. The sequence goes on from NC_134407.1 coordinate 166,401,137, forward strand.
AAAAACGTTCTTTATTGTTTAAAACTGTTTATAAGCTTAATTGGAATTTGTTTTTCTTCAGGAAAACCCACTTTAAAACGAGTGGCCATCCCTCTCTGTCCTTGATTTACTATTCATTAGTTCATTACGCCTCCCACTCTGCGAAAAAGAATGGGGTAGCTATCATGATACAGAACGACATCTCTTTCATACTTGTCGTCTCCAAAATTGACTCTGAAGGTCACTTATTTATTCTTACGGGTAATATTGAGCATGTGGACATTACCCTGGCCGATATTTATGCGCTGAATGCAGGTCAGTCAGTTTTCTTTCAGCAATTTGCTTTATGTCCCTCTTCCACATGCACAAAGGGCAACTCCTGATTGGCAGAGACTTTAATATGTTTATTTCTCCTGATATGGATAAATCGTCCTCCAGGACTATCCCTTCGCCTTCCCCTCACTTTCTAAGGCTCTCTGAATTTCACTGGCGGCCCTTGATGCTTTGCAAACTTGGAATTCAAATTACCAAGGACCAGAGCCGGATTTAGACCTCATGGGGCCCTAGGCAAGATATTGGTTTGCCCCCCCCCCCTTTACACACACAGTGGCCCCTCACACACACATAATACACACACAGTGGCCCCTCACACACACATAATACACACACACACAGTGGTCCCTCACACACACATAATACACACACACAGTGGCCCCTCACACACACATAATACACACACACAGTGGACCCTCACACACACATAATACACACAGACAGTGGCCCTCACACACACATGATACACACACATAATACATACACGGTGGCCCCTCACACACACATAATACACACACAGTAGCCCCTCACATACACATAATACACATTATACACACACACACTATAGCAATATACTACAACCGCCCCCCCAACTTATCTTTTTGCAACCACAAGCTGTGCACTCTTCCCTCTCTTCACACATGGGATGGCACCTCTCAGGTGGTGCACGTCCCATGTGACACAGAGCAGGACACACAGAGGAGTGAGGAGACCAGACACCACACCAGCCCCTCCCTCGACTCGCAGGAGGGGTGCCGCGAGTCGGGGGAGGGGACACAATTTTTTAATTTATTTTTATTTTCTTTTTTTATATTTTCTCTTGTCCCCCCCTTCTGGGCCCCCTGAGAGCCGCTAGGCCCTAGGCATGTGCCTAAGTTGCCTAGCGGTAAATCCGGCCCTGCCAAGGACTACAAACAGCTGTTCCAAGCCAATTATTCCCCATTACTGAATTCAATAAAAATGTGACCTTGATCACTAGTATCTCTATATCTCCTGGATTGGTCGGATTAATGTGATTAAAATTAATGTTCTCCCCCGCTTATTGTATTTATTTCAAACACTTCCCTTGTTGGTGCCATGCTCATTTCTCAACACTGTGCAGACACTTTGTAACAGGTTTATTTGGAATAGCAAGAAACCAAGGATTAAGAGGTCTTGCCTTGCCAAGTCTTCCAAGACAGGGAGCTACAGCCTTCCCATCTTTTCACAACCTCAGCCATATCCTGGTAATCAGCTCTCGGGGACAAGCTTTGGATTGACATTGAGAGCGCCATGATTCAGATTTACGATATGAAATTCCTCCCATGGCTTTCCAGGAATGACAGACCAGTCTCTGCCTACTCTGCTCCCTTCATACGCTTTACCCTTAACCTATGGGATAGGCTTCTTAAGCTCTACGATCAAACTGAATTTCCTTGACCCCTTTCACTGCTATGGCATCAACCCCTTCTCACTGGGAAATTCCCAGGAGTTTCTCTCTCCTTGGAAACAGGTAGGCATCACTTAGTTTACACACATAGTGGGGTCATTCACTCCCCAATCATTTCCAGACCTTTGTGAGAAAACTGGCCTCTTCTCATCATTGCATTTTCAATACTTACAGATCTAGGGTTTCTTACAAACACAGACCAAATCTGCTAAATTGCGTAGCCCGTCACTTTTTGAACGCCAGTGTCTGTACAGAGTGGACTTGTGTCTTTGACATATCATGCTATTCTCACCTCCACAGACACTACACAGGAATCATTTGAATTGGTTTGGGAACATGATACCCAGATAACATTGGACCGGAAGTGATTGTCCCTCATTCATATCTGTATCACTAAAGTTTTCATTTATATGATCATAAGGGAAAATGCATATAAAATTTACACAACATGGTATTTGTTGCCAACCAAACCTGATAAAATTTATCCAGGAACTTCCAATTTCTTATGGAGGAATTGTCGAAATGTTGGGTCTTTTTATCACATTTGGTGGCAGTGCCTGTTGGTTTCTGCTTTGTGGGACCAAGAGGCTGATCTTATATCTCAAATTACTAGCAACATGTTAGGGCTAGAACACCTAGTTATGTTACTGTGCTACCCAATAAAGCAGTTCACTTAACCTAATGATAAATTGATCCAGCATATATGTTCTGCTGCTTACCTCCAAATAGCTAAAGATTGGAAGCTCCCGTGCCCCCTAGTCTCTCCACTGTTGTATCTCATGTCTGGTAGATTGCCTACTTGCACAGAGTATGGGACCCTTGGTATTGATATCATCAGTCCTCCATTCCTGGATCCCAGTAGTAAACCCTCTATCCATCACTCTTTTCTGCTCTCTTCCCTTCTCTCTCTATCCTCTCCTGTCCTATCTCCCTTTCCCCCTGCCCCATCCTCCTCCTTTTCCACTGCCCCTAGTAAATTAGAAAATTCACTGATGGCTGATCCTGTTATACACAGTTATTTTAGCAATATTTTCATTGTTCAATGATTTTCACCCCTGTATAGTATTATCTGGTATACCACTGTTGCAGGTATTTCTGTGTCATGTTTCTTTTGTTCAAATGTTGTAAAATCTCTGCTGCTGTAATAAATAAACCAATTTAAAATATTTTAAAGATTTGAAAAAACAAATAGAAAAACAGGGAATGTGAGTTCCACATATTACAATCAAGGTAGGACTGGGCCACCGTGGGGCCGGGTTATCCCCCGGTAGGCCCCGACCCTGATTGCTCCCCCTCTTTGTTGGTGGGGGGAGCAGGTAACTTTAAAAAAAATAATAATAATAATACTCGCGTGACCGCGGCGCTCCCCGACTCCTCTCTGCTCCATTCCCACTGAATGTCGGGCGTGATGTCATCACTCCCGACGTCCAGTGAGGAGCGGTGCAGAGAGGAGTCGGCAAGAAGAGAGAAGACAGAAGAAGAGAAGAAAGAAGCCGGTAGAAAAGGTAGGTGCAAGAACGGAAGAAAGGGGGAGTAAAGGCATCATGGCTGAGAGTGAAGGGGGAGCACAGACAGCATGGCAGAGAGTGTAGCGGGAGCACAGACAGCATGGCAGAGAGTGTAGGGGGAGCACAGACAGCATGGCAGAGAGTTAAGGGGCAAAGGCAGCATGGCAGACATTTAATTTTATAGTGGGGACTATTAATTTAAGATGGGGTGGTTTGGGCGCTATTAATTGAATGTGGGGCTGAGTTTAAGGAGCATGAGGTCTATTTATTAAATGTGAATATGAATTATTTAATGGAAGTGACGGTTGCAGGTAATAGGTATATTTATTGTACGTAAATGCTATTAATTTATTGCTGGGGCTGTCTGGAGGGAGGAAAATATGTTTATTTATTAAATGGGAATACTATTACTTTAATGTTGGGGCTGGAGGAAGGCCAAAGTATTAATTGTGGGTGCTATTTATTTAACGCCGGGGCTGGCTGGAATTTTTAAATGTACCCATTTTTTTTCCAAGTAGCGCCCCCAACATTCCAGGACCCAGACAAGCCTCAACTAAAGAATCCAGCAGCCACAGGTGGTGAAAGTGACAAGAGCAGGTATGACAGTCTATTAAATGTTCTGAGTCTAGTGGGCCAATCCCGATTTTTGGTGACTGCTCTGCCCAATCTAAGGGACAAGTCAAGACTGTGTATTCTTTATATACTACACTATGGTTCTAGCTGTCCTTCGTGGGCTGACCACTCCCCCTCTAGTGTCTGGTCTCACCTCTTTGATGGCTGGCCACACCCTCTCTGGTGGTCCCCTAGCATTGCAGTCCCCCGGTGGGCCCTTCATGCCCCAGTCCGACACTGATTACAATGCATGTTAAGCTAACCAACACATGCCAAAGTCTTCCCCTTTTGGAAAGTCTGACATTAAATTTAAATATAAATCTGAATTACAACATAATCATTTTTACATGGGCTGAGTATTACCTGCACACAGCTTTTAAAGACAAGTACTCCCCAAGCAATAGTAGCAGCTATTAGGCAACTAGGGAATCACCTGACACAAGTTGAATATAGAAAATGGAGCTACAGTAGGGTTTATTAACATATTTAACATAATAAACATATTTTGAGTTAATTAAATACTTGTTGTAGAGCACAATACTGTATAATACATTTTGTAAATATATATGTTTTATTGCTTTTTCTTTATGTTTTTTTATTAAACTTTTTTTTAATTATTTTATATAGATAGTATGGAGAGGGTTTTGGATCATGGAGAACCATGACTGTGTGGGTGGGGTTGGAGCAGCACAGAAACTGTTCTATGACCACACAAGATAAAGTGTTTGGCTACTTGAAATGTTGGCAGATATATGTAGGCAGTAGAGTATCAGCACAGATGTTACTACTGTAATATTCATTATAATAGACCCAGAATGTAGTGTTATTGACAAAATGTGCATGTTAAATTACAAAACAGCAGGAAAAATATCAAATTAATAGAACTAGCATAATTGCCATTTTTTTTTCTAATTATTTCCAGGGGCTTGTTACTGCTGGACAAGTGAAAGCCTGTCATGTCTGGAATTGTGAAAGTCAACTTTAGTGCATCACAATTCCCTAGTATCATAACATTGTAACCTGAAGAATGCACATACATTGTAAGAATTAATCTGTACAAATAATAAATTATATTCAATATGTAGAATAAGAGGAATTAAACTGTACAGTTAGTCAGTACTGAAAAACAGGGACATCTCCAAGGATGAAATTTTTTTATAATGATGTCGTACCGCCTAGCAGACCTCAGAGATGTCTGCTCGTTAGCTTAGCTCTTTGCTACACACACCAAAATGGCACAAAAAGACCTGCAAACAACCTCTCGTCAAAGGTGCTTTCAAGTATTGACTCTTCTCTAACCTTAGTGGTTGCCAATAAGCATGACGTCTGTAAATTGGCACCAACAATTCAGTTTTTCAAACCCAGATATTTCCTTGCACCATGGACCTCCTTGTTCCCCACAATCAGCAATCCCCTTTTACCTTGACCAAAACCTCAGGATTCCTTGATTCAAACACAGCGTTCCCAGTGTGAATGATGCAATCTACATTAACATCATTAAAATCAGACATATTAATGAATATGAACACGCTGTTAAGGTAAAGCCCTCACAGACCATTGAGGCTAATCTGGAGCAATTTTTTACTTAACACAACGATCCTAGCTCTTGATTCACTAGAGTTCAAGTTGGGGGAGAAATTGACCTTGAAGATAAATCATGACTTAAAAACCTCAGGCTGCTGAATATGACTGACAATGTGAGGAACTCTTAAGTAAAATCACATGCCAACACTTTGCACTTATCTCCCAGGGTAAAGTCTCTTAGAAACTGAAATGTCCAACTCGGCACCTTCACCAGTTCTACAATACTAGTCTACATTTGAGGACCGATGAATGGGTGTACCCTGTTGAATTCTTCAGACATGCACATTTAAGATGGCATCCCTAACCCCAAATGGGGCATGCAGTCCCAGAGTATGGTTTCTGAAAAAGGCCACACATAAGGCCTATCTCAGTTATTTATTTATTATTATTTATTATCATTTATTTATATAGTGCTATAGATGCTATAGTGCTATATATTACTCAGCAGCACTTTACAATTAGAAACAATCGCAGTAATAAGACTGAGAATTAACAAACAGACAAATAGGTAATAGGGTCCTGCTCCATGCTTATAATCTTTAAAAAATTGGATAGATAGTTAGGTACATGAGGGTAAGTGCCGCATGTTGCATATTGGTCTAGCCAGATTGCAATGGGAAAAATTGCTTAATTTTTCAATATGATCCAGTCACACAGCAATGTTGGTTTAGGGGTCAGAAGATTGTTTGAGCATAGAAAGAGAATAAAGGTGCATTTTAAGCAAACTGTGTAGAGTAGCTGCAATTGGTTAGAATATCCTAGGGAGGTGAAGAATATGGTTTAAGAATTTCATAACATTGTTTAAAGATGTTTTATTGGAACATAAATGTTTTCTATGCTACAGGAAAGTCCTTTTGTACTAGTGAGGAAATTTCAAAAGCAGAGTGTAACCCATTTAAAGTCCTGTAATTGAAATGGGAGCAATGAGTGTGGGTGAGAGGTGGAGATCAGGGGCAGAGAAGTGGAATTGAGAAAAATTTGGAAGGGAAGAGATGTATGTATGTTTAGTTTTGTTAATGAATTTTAATTTTGTGAAGTATAGGCAACCAATTTATGAGCTGACAGAGCGGAGCAAAGAAAATAAGCTGCATCATTCAAAATAAAGTCTGGTTAGGGGAAGACAAGTAAGAGGGGAATTGCTGTATACAATGCGGGAGATTATGAGTGCATGAATTAAAGTTTTTGCAGTGTCTTGTGTGAAATATACAGTATTTAGGACAGTGTCAACAGTGAGTGAGAGGTCAACAGTGTCTAATGCAGAAAAGAGGTACAGTAAAATTAAAGGATTAGTGCCCATTAGATTTAGCAGTGAACAAATCATTGATCACTTTAGTCAGTGCAGACTCTGTGGACTGTTGAGAATGAAAGACTGAATGATAAGGGTTCCGTAGTCTTTCTGATTAAAAGAGTCATGTGAGGCAAGTGTAGAAAAGACTCTCAAGAAGTTTGGAGAGGAATGGGAGTTGAAAGATGGGTCAGCAGTCTGAGGGAGTTTGAGTCAAAGTTTTTTTTTCAGAATAAGATTATATGCTTTAATAAGGATGCAAAGATAACAGGGGAAAAGGGGGAGATTACAGAGGTCAGTTAAGACTGGAATGAGCACAGAAGACAGCAGTTGACTGATTTGTGAGTTACTCCAAGTTATACTCTATCCTGGTTCTTTCTCTGTAATTCCTTCCTATACAATGGCCATACTGACACCAACTTCATATACACCGTATACACCTTAATATTAATAAGTGTGTATCTAGTGGCCTTGGTAGGAAGTCCTTGGTCTCAAAGTGGTTCACCAGTTACTGCTAAAATTTACATCTGCATTACCATGTGAGATAATACCAGATATGGCTCGTAGATACCTAACACTAAACCACTGCCTTTCATTGGAAATTTATTAATCAAGATACACACTCACAGACACAGTACGGTGGTCATTCTTCCACTTATACCCAATTCACACCAACAAGTCCAGCCCCCCAACCCAGGATAATTTAAGTGTAGATACTAAACAAGTGAATAGTTTTAAGAATCTCCTTGCGGAACATAATCTGCACAATATTTGGAGATCTGCACAACCAGCAGATAGGACTACACCCTTTTGTCCTCAGTCAACAGATCATACTCCCTCATTGATCTGATATTGTCAGACAAATGGGCCCTGCAACAAATACCTACATCTAGTATATTACATATAACTTGGTTCAATCATTCCCCAGTCTTAATGCCATGGTGCATCTCCCATATTAGATTGTTACCACGTGACGTTTCAATTATTACCTCCTTTACTTAACTGAAGTCCATTTAACGCTTAAATCCACTCTGGACCTGTCTTTCCTTTCAAATATACTGGATACCTCTATACACACTTTTTTGCCTGCACTTAAAGCAGTCATGAGGGGCATTTTCAGGTTATTGTGAGATTAAAAGGTGCAGAAGAATCTTAAGCAGTGAATTTTGCCTAAAAATCCCAAGATAAAGTAAATTTCTCAGGGCTCAGCATGAAACAATTCTGAGACCAACTTTGCTTATTGATTCTGGCCCAAGTGCAATAATCTCTCACTAGACTCCATCAGATGTTATATACACAGGGCAATAAGGTAAATAAGCTTATTGCCTGCAAGCATTGAATTCCTTATTTATTGCAAATACATTTGTCTCGTATTATTCTAAACTCTATCATCTCAAAGATGACCTCCTCACTTACCGCAGCCATAATCCAAACTTTCCTTAAACTATTTCTGTCCTGAAAACATGATTTCTTCTTTAAATATCCTCAGATGGAAGGTTAGGTTACTGTGGTAATTCAATGTCTAATCAAGGCAATGACCCTAGAACCAGATGGGTTTTCAAATACTTTCTGTTCCTCTTTCTTTCAAGACTTAGAACACACTCCCACACATTTGTTTAAAAGAAATGTATCAGATACATTAGAAGCACAAATTGTTACAATTCACCAACCAGGTAATGATCCCTCCCAATGTGAAAACTATTGCCCCATAGCTTTATTAAACATTGACTGGAGAATTTATTAACCCCAGCCTTCCATCTTTGGTTGACAACACCCAATAAGCGCTCAATATTATAACCTCCCAGAAGCATATTGGAGTAATTTCTAGCTCTGTACACCTATTCTTCTACCAGGGTCTTTAGCAACCCCTTGATACTTGTATTGGCAGTGGAGTCCTTGGTGCAAACTGAGATAATCTTGAGAAGTTGCTGCCACAATTGTCTCTGGTTCAGAACATACATTGTGTCTGTTTGCAATGATGTGATGTTACTGTTCCCAACCAAAAGACCTTGTTTCTAGTCTTACACTTCATTACAGACTAGTATGGAGGCACATCCTATTAGCAGCTCAACTCTGGTAATACAGACAACTTGGTGTCTATTGTCCCAGAGACTCTAGAAAGTGTGAAAACAGTACAAATATGCTTGACTAATCAAAACTATAAAATATTTGGGAAATACAAAATTCCAAGGAGCCTTCCAGCTTTATATTATTATATATTCTGCCACCTGTCAATCAAATTTGTACCATAGCTCAATCATATTTCTCCTTTATATAAGAACAACCCCATTATGGCATTTGATGACTAAAGTGATATTAGACTTGCTGAAGAATCCGGGGGGGGGGGGGGGCACTCACTTCCTATTATAGAGAAATACCATATAGCACGTGCCCTTGGCTAGTTATGAGACTGATGACAGGCAGGAAGATTTAGGCTGACATGGAGCATAGTACAAGCCTCTTCCTTCCTATAATTGACTTCCTATGGCTCCATCCAAAGTTCAGATCCTCCCCCCTTAATCTTTACTCGTCTGCTTCCCTAGGAGCTTGGGATAGAGCTAATTGCTTTCACATTTTCTGTAACTTTCCATCAAGACTCCATGTTTGGACTGGGGCACTTGATTCTACATCAATGACAAGCAAGAGGCATCATGACATAAGTCAGGGATTGTTATCATAGATCTAGATGCCATAACCATGTAAAAATGCAATGTAATCCCATTTACCATTTATAGTATAGCCAAGAGATACTGCACACATTTTTCCCTCAAGTGTCTAGGATGTGTTGGTTGGATTTTGATGGAGCAGGGAACAATTTCCATAATTTCTGGTCCCTTTAGTGTGAAGTTTTCTCACTCATTCAACAAGTTACAATAATATCACTTCTACTTAGCCCAGCAACTGCATTGCTTTACTGATTTATATGGCTAAGATACAGGTGAGCTATGAGATAAAGATCCTTTACTCAAGGAACCTTCCTGGTAACTCCTCCCCTTTCACATTGAGTTAGATGGCAGAGATTCCTTTCTCAGCAGACCTGCTTCTCGGGTTGTCATTTTATTTCAGTTTATGACTTGAATAAAGTATATATGTAATACATGGTTGTTCCTCTTACAGTTTTTTTAATGCATTCATTACAATTGTTATTATGTTGATCTATAGAATGACCTAATACTTTCCCCTCTCCTTATACCCTGCTATTTGTTCTGTATCCCCTCATCCTGTAAATCTCAATAAAAATTAATGAGCAACAACAATAAAAAAAATCAATTTCTAGTGACAAATCTTTCAAATCTGGCACTGTCCGTGGAAATTACAGACAGCAACTATGGCAGGGGCCCCTGACCTCTTGGTGCCTCTAGGCATGAGATTCAAAGGTAGCCTAGTTATAAATATAGCTGTGGCTAAAGGCCACGTTGAATAAGTCAGTAAATAGAAAACAGAGAAGGCATTGGTAAAATAATTAAAAACACCTATAGGGAGAGTAGAAGGCTAAAAACTTAAAGGAGTTGCAGAAAAATACATGAAGACGGCACAGAAGAAAAAGACATTCAACCATTATCATAAGCAGAAAATGTAAGTGGAAAACCATAGCTGATTTCAATAAGGACAAGATTTAGAGAGTGAGAGAGAAGGAGGTCATGTAGAGAGGGGACTGTGTTGGAGAGCGCACATGTGAAGATAGTGCAGGATGCCGGGTGACAGGGAACAGATGTCTGTATAGGTGATTTATTGGTAACTGATTTTTATGGTGGTAACCTTTTGGTAGTTTTCTGTTTTCCAAATGTTGTGTGGTGTAAATGGACAAATGTATTTTCCTAGTTGCACTTCGCTGTCAGAAAATTTTATTAAGCTTTCTGATAAATTGTATTTACTCATCCAAACTTTGTTATTTAAAGTTTACGTATGTAGTTTCTGTATTATTCTTAACACAAAACTTTTTTTTCTGGGGGAGGGAGGTCCCAGCGATACACTACAGAGGCCCCTCTTCAAAAGACACTGGTGCTATTTCTTGATCTGTTTAACCTGGTTTATGGTGGGAAAGCTGCTATGTTTCCACATACTTTTGTTTCTCTTATTAAAGCAACCGCTTGATCTATTAGAGCTTTGTTACTTATGTTTAGCGCTTTCCGCCATAGGTACATTTATCGTTCACAATGGTGAGGAGGTCAATCTGTGAGGTAACTCCATGGACAGAGGTGCAGCTAGATATTGATTACACCGAAACATTCCTTCCTGGTTTATTCATACTCGGGTGTGCTAATCATAAACTCCCCTAGGATGACTACAAATAATATTTTTTTCTTGCAGACTGATTCTTTACTTATACTACAGACACTGAATGTACCACTACTGCTTCTGTCAAATTTGATGGTTTCTATACTCAATACAGTACATTTATCATTTGTACTTCTGTCAGTCTTATTTTCATAATTCCTGTACCAAAAACAGTGAATGTACCTAGTTCAGTCTGTGTGATGTTAAATGCACTTTAAAACAAACAAATAGAGTAAACAGGGTGCGTCCAAAGAGGTAAAATAATTTATTCAATTAAAAGTTCAATATAAAAAAGGACAGATCTCATATATATGACATATGATAAATACAACCTTTAAACATATGTAATAAGTATAATTGGTATTGCAGTATATAGCGTGTTGAGCTCAACAGGTTGTTTTAACACATCTCTATAGAGTATTTTTAATTAGGTGTCTGGCCAGTAAACCTTCAGGACGAAACACAGATCTGTAATGCAGAATCCTAATTCCAAATGGACAAGTTCTATTAAAATGGGAAGGATCTCACCCATGTATGATTTTCATCTATAACGTGATTGTACAGTCTCTCGCAAAACGTTGTACAACAGTGCGATATTGTCCGTAATGGAACCGTGAAAATATCACCTAACCCAGCACCCAGGGTTATTGTAGGTAGCTTCGAGGTTCCTCATAAGCAATAGGAGCACTATATCCTCTATGCTCCACTATAAGGAGGACCAAAAAGTGATTTAAAAGTGCTCAGTCTTATAATAGAGATAATACCTCGGCAGATGAATTAAGGATTTTACCATCCAAACAATGTTGCCAATTATAGAGGTTCTCAGGCACTCATGTTCTTCTGAATAACAACAAGGAACAGATGTCCCGCTTGTCGGCTGTCCCGTGGTTGAAAAACAGCTCTGCAGTCACGCTGATAATAATGATATAATCACGATCCTCCTCAGAAGTATGGAAAAAATCTCCTTAGAGATAATAAGGGTGATATAATAGATGGTATTCTTTCTTTCCAAAAGCGATCTCCAGATGATAAGGAATAACAAACCTAACGCGTTTCATTAGCTAGAGGCTAACTTTGAAAAAGTTAGCCTCTAACTAACGAAACTAAACTAAACGAAACTAACGCAGCCTTTCTGAAGACATCCTGAAATGAGGCGTAGGCAGGTGGCAGAGAGGAACTGAAGGACTGAGTATGGTAGACTGATCTGATAGGACCCTGAATGACCGATTTAAAGCAGCTCTCTGAATATGAAAAACCCCAGGAGGTAACTTCTGCCATCTTCCAATCAAACTGGGGATAATGCTTCTGGAGACATGGTAGGCCCAAAATGATGAGGCTAACAGCCTGAGGTAGAACTAGTAGGCCAAGCCATTCTAAGTAGAGCAACCCTACTTAGAATAGTATAGGGAGAGTACATTTGAAGATTCTTCCATTAAGGACTCGATTACCGAAGCAATGCTCAAAGGGTTGGGTGGATATTTGATATTCTGCTGCCATTGAGGCAGATATAAAATCACCACCCAATCCTAATTCTACAAAGGCAGAGAGAAGAATGGGACTCCTTGAAGTGTGGATCGTGACCGGTATGTGGAAGTCGGAACTCTTTTTACATGAAGGGAGACTGTTTCATGCCTCCTAACTCAGCCTCCATAGTACTGGCTAGGATTTGGTGTTTCCTGGTCTCTTAGAGCAATTCACTAGAATATAACTGGGCTCAGTGCAGTAGAGGCATAGATTGTTCTTAAACCTCCATTCTTGCTCCTCTTGCGAGAGATGGGAACAACTAACTTGCATGGGCTCTTCAGAGGTTACAGGAGCATTATGGAACCTAGGTGCTAGTCATACTAGATGCCGCTGGGAGTGTTCCTTCTCCTGGGTCCGCTCCCTGAAGCGGATGTCAATCCTGATGCATAAGGAAATGAATTCATCTAGGCCTGAAGGCATCATTGTTCTACACAATATCAGAAGTGAGGGTGCGGAATTGCACTGCACACTGACACACCATGATGGAACTCTGTTGGAGTTTAAGCAGACTGGATAAAACTGAAGAAAGTCTGCCAGGTTCATCAAAGGTTTTGCCAAAGACTTAAATGAAATTTACCATGGAATTTGGCAGTATAGCATCATTAAGATCTCTTAGGGAATATATACAGGCAAGATAGCAAGGATATTATATAGGCAACCTTAGCTCTTTCAGAAGAGAAATTTCCTGGTATGAGCTTGAACTCGATTGCGCATTGATTCATAAATCCTTTGCAGTTTTTGAGATCTCCACAAATTTGTCAGTGATAGGGAGGCGCAAATTGGAGGAGGTAGGAACCACCATGGCTGGTGTAGATGGACTGGATACTTATAATGGTTGACAAGGTGCGATAGTCTGCAGCAGGTATGGAGACCAATGTGGTTAGCTGCACAGTTGCTGGAGACAACGAACGATAATCTACGACAGGTATGGAAACCACTGTGGTTAGCTGCAGAGTTGCTGGATACAAGGAGCGATATTCTGTGGCAGGTAAGGAGACCACTGTGGTTAACTGCAGAGTTGCTGGAGACAAGGAGCAGTCGTCTGTGGCGGTGTAAAGCAGGAGAGCAAACGGAGCCACTTCTGAGTACTAGAGAGATCTGACTCAAAGAACGGGCACCTTACCTGTGGAACAGATGTCTTAAATATCCTGGGGGATAATTAGTCTACCAATGAATGGGAGGAGGTCATAAAAGCTGGGTTTGCACATGCGCAGTCCAGGAAAGCAGACTTGTGGTGTCAGGGGAAGCTGCCATGCCACAGAGCCAGCAGGATGCTCAGGGAGCGTGAGCAGGTGAGTGCGCCGGACCCCGGGCGTTAGGTCTGTGGGTCCTACGTGTGACAGCCAGTCACTAGTGAGGAAGCTGGAATCACAGATAGAGCGTAGTGAATAAGCCGGTTCACAACCCAGAGATCCAAATTAAGACAATACATGAAGCAGAAGGGTAGTTAGGGTAGCCAAGGTCAAATCAGGAGATCCAAACTGAACCAGAATGTGAGGCAAAGGATTTGAACAAGCAAAGTCAGCAACAGGAAGTAAAATATATAGAGAGGAACCAGGAACAGATCTCATAAGCGATCCAATACTCCGGAACTGGATCAGTGCTAGAGTCTGCCTAGAAGTATATCTTTTAAAAGTTGCATGCTGTTGCCTAGAATTCCTGCTTGACTCATCAGACACAAATGTTCTTCATTTAGAGATATGAGCAAATTCAGCTAAATGGTGCAAATGTTTTCTTGGGGGGGTTTTTGCATGCACAGAATATACTACTTATTTTTGCATGTAGCACCCAAATAAAAAATTTTGCTTTAGAGTTAAGCAAGGAAACAGCACCCTCCCAAATCTAAATCTGTCTGCACATTTTAACCTTGCCCCCGCAGCAGCACCATGTTGTTTTGTCAAGGTGCAAGGTCCATCTTCTAGCTGCATTCACTCCTTACTCTAGAGGAGACCCAAATAAGATCAAATATGTAAAAGGGGGACATGCCAAGTTTATCATTAAGCAAATGTATTTCTAATACACCTCTATACATAATAATTGTCAACTGTAACACTTATATCTCATGCACATTGGCTTCTGACAGCATAACTTTCCAGAAATAATATTACATGCAGTTGATAACGGTATAACTATTTTTTGTTGGTGCACATTACCGCTAGAATCTTTAGGTCCTCAAGTTGCTTGATCTTGCTCCTTTTGGATTTTCCTCAGGGAGGGGGGGCTGGGTTCCTATCAGCAGTAACTGTGTTCTGGATTCTCTTTAGCAAAACACAAACTAGCGTGACACTTTGCTCTGGTTTAGCAATGAAGCTCAGCCTGCTCTGAGTGGCCTGGACTCTTTCTCCAGCTTCTTTCCATGCTGTTGTTCAGACCTGATGAGTGCATTTGGACAGCTCAGCATGGGTACTTATTTTTTATTACTATTGAATCTATGGGTTTGATTTATACTTGCTGTTAGTGACATTTTAACATTTAATTCTACTTATTTTGTTAGTCTCATTTTAGCAATGAGTATAAGGTCAGAGTGCCTAAACATGTTAGTTTGTTGTGTGGTCATTGTGGAAGAATGCCTCATTTACATGATAGTACTTGCACTATAAAATAAACATGCTGGGCCTGAGTCATCAATGCAGGCATAGTGAGTCTTTAAGGAAAGTAAGGCAAAAAAGAGAGTAAGTTTTCTCCTGGACAAAACTATGTTACAATGTAAGGGATACACATCAGTTTATTATTTTGCACATAAGATAAATACTGACTGTTTTTTCATTTAGCACACAAATACTTTAATTTTACCCTGAAATTTAAAGTTGATCTAGGACATGCCCTATCCCAACTATAAATCTGCCATCACATTTTAAATGCACCTCCCCCTCCAATGCAACATGGTTTTACCAAGGTGCAAACTTACACATTTTTTTGCTTTACTCTCCTTAATGAATCAGGCCCACTGCGCACATAGGACTCATATTTCAGCTTTGCGCACGCCTGAATTCATCTAGGCTCACGGTACGGATCTCAAGATACTAGTGCTGTTGAATTCAGGTGTAGGTCTGCTGTGCTCTACTGCACGATATGTCTAAAGACTATGTGGATTATAAGTTTGAAAAAGAACACACAGAAATATATATATACATACATATATACACACATATATATATACATGTGTATATATATATATATATATATATATACATACACACATATATATATATATATACATACACACATATATATATATATATATATATATATATATATATATACATACACACATATATATATATATATTATTATTATTATTATTATTATCGTTTATTTATAAGGCGCCACAAGGTTTCCGTAGCGGCGTACACAGTACAAACAATGGACCATACAGGGAATAACAGTACAAAACAATAAACGAGTAGTACCAAGACTTCAGAGGTTCCAGGCAAGGCAAATATATTGAAGTGGAGCAGAAGATAAGGTAGCGAGACAGGGGGGAGGAGGGCCCTGCTCATACGAGCTTACATCCTATAGGGAGGGTAGACAGACGGCAGGCACAAAGGGAGTCGGAGGAGGGGAGCAAGTGCTCCCCACTACTGAGGAGGAGCGAAGTGAAGAGAGTGAGGGTGGAGAGAGGGTTAGGTGGAAGGCTGGTAGGCTTTTCGGAAGAGCTGAGTTTTGAGTGCCCGTTTGAAAGAGCACAGGTTAGGGGACAAACGGACGGAGCGTGGGAGGTCATTCCAGTGCAGGGGGGCAGCTCGGGAGAAGTCTTGAATTCTGGAATGGGATTAGATGATCAGAGAGGAGGAGAGGCGACGGTCATTGGCCGATCGCAGGGACCGGGCGGGAGTGTGGATAGAGAGGAGATTGGAGATATAAGGGGCAGTGGAATGGGAGAGAGCCTTGTAGGTGAGGTTAAGAAGTTTGAAGAGGATTCTGTGGGGCATATTCAACTCCGATCCGATCCGCGGTAACGCGCGTTACCGCGGAAAATGTGCAGTACTGCCGGTAATACGGTACCGCAATAACGCGGATTTGAGGAGCTTAAAGAGGCTTCTGAAGGGGAATGGGAGCCAGTGTAAGGCAAGGCAGAGAGGGGAGGCAGAAGAGGAGCGGCGAGAAAGGAAGATAAGCCTCGCAGCCGCATTAAGTATAGAAAAAAGGGGGGCAAGGCGAGAGCGGGGGAGGCTGGTGAGGAGAAGGTTACAGTAGTCCAGCCGGGAAATGATAAGCGTGTGGACAATAGTTTTGGTTGCTTCATGAGAAAGGAAGGGCTGGATGCGGGCGATGTTGCGAAGTTGGAAATGACAGGATTGGGCGAGGGATTGAATGTGGGGGGCAAAAGAGAGCGAGGAGTCGAGGTTGACTCCCAGGCAGCGGAGTTGGGGGACAGAAGAGATAGTGGAGTTGTTGACAGTGATGGAGAGATCCAGATGTAATGGGGACTTAGATGGAGGGAAAACAATGAGTTCGGTTTTAGCAATGTTAATTTTGAGAAAGCGTGAGGACATCCAAAAGGAGATGGCAGAGAGGCAGTCAGATACACAAGAGAGGAGGGGGGGGAAAGATCAGGAGAAGAGATGTAAAGTTGAATATCATCGGCGTATAGGTGATACTGAATGCCGAATGAGGTGAATGAGGTGATGAGAGCACCTAGGGAGGTAGTATAGAGTGAGAATAGTAGAGGGCCAAGAACAGAGCCCTGAGGGACTCCTACAGGGAGGGCAGAAGGGGGGAGGATGATCCGGACATGGAAACTGAGAAAGAGCGGTTGGCGAGGTAAGAGGTGAACCAAGTGAGGACAGAGCCAGAGAGACCGAGAGAGTGAAGGGTCTGCAAGAGGAGGGGGTGGTCTACGGTGTCAAAGGCTGCGGATAGGTCCAGGAGGATGAGGAGGGAGAAGTGACCCCTGGATTTAGCAGAGAGGAGATCATTAGTTACAGTGGTGAGGGCGGTTTCAGTGGAGTGGAGGGGGCGGAAGCCAGATTGGAGAGGGTCAAGGAGGGAATTGTCTGAGAGGTGACAGGTGAGCCGGTTGTAGACAATTCGCTCGAGAAGTTTAGAAGCATAGGGGAGAAGTGAAATGGGACGGTAGTTGACGAGTGAGGTGGGATCAAGATTGGGTTTTTTTAGAATAGGAGTGATAAGGGAATGTTTGAAGGAGGAGGGGACAGTGCCAGAGGAGAGAGACAGGTTGAAGAGGTGAGCTAAGTAAGCACAGACAGTGGGGGAGAGGGAGCGGAGAAGGTGAGAGGGGATGGGATCCAGGTGGCATGTGGACGGGGAGAGGAAAGAATGAGGGAGTAGATTTCATCGCCCGTAGTAGGGCGGAAGGAACACCAGGGTGGGATGCGCGAAGAGGGAGGAGTGAAGAGAGAAGCAGGAGAGGGAAGGGAGGAGGAGATATCAAGTCTGATGGCCTCAATTTTAGAGGAGAAAAAGGATGCAAAATCAGTAGCAGAGAGGGAGAGTGGGATAGGAGGAGGCGGAGGGGCAAGGAGAGAGGTGAACGTGGCAAAGAGGCGGCGGGGATTAGAGGACTGAGAAGAAATGAGGGACTTAAAGAAGGATTGTTTAGCAAGGGAGAGGGCGGAGCATTAGGAGGAGAGAATAAACTTGAAGTGAAGGAAGTCAGCCAGGGAGCGAGATTTCCTCCAGTGGCGTTCAGCAGCACGAGTGCACTTCTGGAGGAAGCGGGTGAAAGTGGAGTGCCAGGGTTGGGGAATTAAGCGGCGGCAGCAAACTGAGGTGGCAGGGGCGACGGCTTCCAAGGCAGTGGTGAGAGAGTGGTTATAGAGAGAGGTGGCTTGGTCAGGGCAGACCAGGGAGGAAAGAGGGGAGAGTAGGGTTTCAAGAGTGGAGGAAAAGGAAGTAGAGTCAACAGCGTCAAGATTACGCCTAGTGAGTGTAGATTTAGGGAGGGGTGGGGCAGGGGAAGAGGAAAGATTGAAGGAGAGTAGGTGGTGGTCAGAGAGAGGGAAGGGAGAGTTGGAGAAGTCAGAGAGATCACATCGATGAGAGAAGACAAGATCAAGGAAGTGACCAAGGCAGTGGGTGGGGGAGGAGGTCCACTGAGTGAGGCCAAGGGAAGAGGAAAGGGCAAGAAGTTTGATGGAGGCAGGGTCAGAGGGGAGATCAATAGGGATGTTAAAGTCGCCAAGTATGATAGAGGGGAGGTCAGAGGACAGGTAGTGGGGAAGCCAGGATGCGAAGTTGTTGAGAAAGAGGGAAGAGGGGACGGGGGGGCGGTATAGGACTGAGACACGGAGGTGAATGGGGGAGAAGAGGCGGATGGAATGGACTTCGAAGGAGGAGAAGGAGAGGGACGGTTCGGAGGGAATGACCCAAAAAGTGCAATTGGGGGATAGGAGGAGTCCCACTCCCCCACCTGGATGGTCATCTGGTCTGGTGGAGTGGGTGAAGGTGAGACCACCATGGGAGAGAGCGGCGGGGGAAGCAGTGTCAGCAGAGGAGAGCCAGGTTTCGGTGATAGCAAGGAGGTTAAGAGATTTGGAGATGAAGAGGTCATGGATAGTTGGCAGTTTGTTGCGTATAGATCTGGAGTTCCAGAGGGCACAGGAGAAGGGGAGGGAGGAAAGGGGAGTGATGTGGAGGAGAGTGGCGGGGTTGGTGGAGCGAGGGGGAGCGTTAATGTAGGGGCGGGGGCTAGGGGAGAGGATGGGAATAGGGCAGAAGCGTGGAGGCATGGTGCTAGAAAGGAGATAAGGGTGGAGGAGGGGTGAGAGAACCAAGGTGGAAGAGGCAGGGGAGGAGTCAGAGAGGACAATAGTAGGTAGCAACAAAGAAATAGAGACAAAGAAAAAGTAAAATACCAGCAGAGGTGTGGACAACAATGGCAAACAATGAAGCTAAACAATAGTGCAGTAGGCTGGTAATAAAAAATAAAAGTGATAAAAGTAAAAGAAATAGACAGGTAATAAGAAGAACAAAAGTAATAAAAATAAAGAGAATAGAATTTCAGGCAAAACAATTAGGTAACAATGAAGAAATAAGACAAAGTAAAGTACCAGCAGAGGTGTGCACCACAATAGGCAAACAATTGTGCAAAACAATAATGCAGTAGGCTGGTAATAAAATGAATAAAAGTGATAAAAATAAAATTAATAGACTGGTAATAATAAGAGCAAAAGTAATAAAAGTAAAAAGAGAATTACAAGGCAAAACAATTAGGTAACATTAAAGAAATAAGGACAGAGTAAAATACCAGGCAAAGACAGTGGGAGATGCAAAAAGAGCAAATTAGCAATGCTGAGGGAACAATACCAGGCAGGGAGGACAGGGAACACTAGATGGAGGTGGTGTGTGATCGCGGGTAGTCCAGAACAGGAGAGTCCACAGAAGCGGTGCCTTCAGGGTGGTGAGCAGGAGCACCGGCAAGTCCAGGAGGAAGGATTCGGTGGGTCCAAGGAATGGGGCAGAAGAAGCGACGGGTGCAAGTAGGTCCAGGAGAGTGTCCAGGGGAACAGGGAGAGTCCTGGGTTGGTGGGAGAGAGTTCAATGAGGACCAGAGAGAGGAATGGGGCAGTAGGAGAGACGGAGGGGGTTCAATGAGCATCCGTGGGGACAGGCAGCGGCATCAGAGAGAGACACAGGGCCAGGGAGTGGAGGGCAGCAGGCCCAAGCCGCAGCCTGTCGTGACTGATCCTGGCTGGGCGGGGGAGGTGCAGAGAGCGGAAGGCAGCATCAGGAGCTTGGTCGACGAGAAGCAGTGGCAGGAGGCAGCAGGACATCGGAGCAGGAGACAGGAGGAAGAAGGCCAAATCCACGTCCTGGAGTGGCAGCGCCGTCGGGATCAGAGCAGGAGGCGGCGGCGGCGGCAGCAGCAGAAGGAAGAAGGCCGGATCCACGTCCTGGAGTGGCAGCGCCGTCGGGACTAAAACACACATCAGTGCCAGAAAAGATTAATGGTGCAAGATGGAATTGTCCATGCACACTTTAACAAACCAAGCACTTCAGCCTAAAGGCATGTTAGGCCAACAGTGCTGTGAAGTGAATTCTACACTGACAAGATGATGTCATCATCATCTTCAGCATCATCCTCACCCTCATCAGTGTGTACATCACAGACTATTAATTCATCTTTGCTGGAATCCGCTATTAGAGAAGTGTCAGTACTTGGATGTATTTGCCGATAAAGGCCTTCCTTGTGGAAGATGTAGTTCATTTTGATGAACATCATCTTTTCCACATTTTTAGGAAGTAACCTCCTACGTCGATCACTGACAAGGTTCCCGGCTGTGCTGAATACTCTCTCTGAGTACACACTGGAGGGTGGGCAGCTTAGGTATTGCAAAGCAAGTTTGTACATGGGTTTCCAAATGGCTTATTTATCCTCCCAGTATGGAAAGGTACAGTCTGACATTTCCATATCATTTAACTCTTGAAAATAATCCTCCACCATCCTTTGCATGCTAATAGTTGGATTGGATGGAGTTATGGCCGGGGTCACACTTTTTTTGGTAAAATCTTTCAAACCAGCCCAGATATCAAACTGTTGTTGTCTGCCACTTGCGTCATCCCTGTTTCTCTTTGGAAAGTGCAATTTCTTACGAGCAGCAGCTGCCTGAGAAACTGAAGGAGGAGACGTTGTCCAGCCAAGGCCCAGTTCAGCGGTCAACTTGCTGACCAAGAGCTCCTTGCAAAAGTTCAGATCTCGGTCATTTGGAAGCATAGAATCGTAGGTCTTAAACCTCGGATCAAGCACAGTTGCCAAAACATAGTGGTCTGACTTCAATATTTTAATAACTCTTGGATCATTGCGAATCGAATTAAGTACTTGATCTACAAGGCCAACACACTTTGCGGAATTGCTTTCTTTCATCTCCTCCTTTAGTTTGTCAAGCTGCTTTTCCAAAGTCGAATTAAGGGAATAACTTAGCTCAAGGTAACAGAGCCTGAACTCACTTCACATGTCACAACTTCAAATGGTTTCAGCACCTTGCACAGCACAGAAAGGATTCTCCACTGTGCAAGACTGAAATACATTCCCCCTCCTTTCCCAATGTCATGGCTTGTGCAATACGCTTGTATGGCTTTGCGCTGTTATTCCATCCTCTGAAGCATGTACAGGGTGGAATTCCACCTTGTTAACACCTCTTGTTTAAGTTGGTGGCAGGGCAAGTTAAATTGTTTTTGGAGCTGCTGCAATCTCTTACATGCTGTGGCAGAATGTCGGAAATGTCCCAAAATTTTACGGGCCACTGAAAGCATTTCCTGCACCTCACGATTATTTTTCAAGAAGCTCTGCACCACCAAGTTTATTCTATGAGAAAAACAGGGAATGTGATGGAATTCACTCAGCTGTAATGCTCGCACAATATTGTTGGCGTTATCAGAAATAACATATCCTGGGGAGAGTCCAAGTGGTATAAGCCATGTATCAATGACATCCCTTAGTTTTCGTAACAAGCCTGCCTGTAAGAAATGTTACGTAGTGGTGTACATGCTGCTGCTGTTCCTGCTTGTGAAGGCAAATGACCAACCCAGTGGGCTGTCACAGTCATATAATCTTTGGTTTGGCCACTTCCACTTATCCACATATGTGTGGTTAAGTGTACAGTGGGTAGAATGGCATTTTTGAGCCCAATTAGTACATTTTTACAAATGTTTTGGAACAGTTGAGGAATAGCTTTTATTAAAAATGGTGTCGCGATGGAATTTTGTAACGGCGACACAAAACAGCAATTAACTGTGAAAAACCAGCCTCGTTTATAGTGGATTTTGGATGCAGATCTAACACTAGCATAGTCGCCATGGCGTCTGTGATGAGCTTTGGGACTGGGTGACTGCTGTCATACTTGCTTCCTCTAGCAAAATATTGTTTCACAGTTAATTGTTGCAAAGTACTAGTGCTCTTCTTCTTGGGCTGCTTATGGGAGGAAGATTCACCTCCAGCAGCAGCAGCAGAAGCAACAGCAGCAACAGCAGCAGCAGTGGGACAAACACTCAAGAATTCTTCAGAGGAATCAATTATAGTGCAGGAGTCATCGAGCCTTACCAAGCTGGATGCAGGACTAACTTAGATCGCTACTGAGGATATTGATGATGATGGTGTTGTGAGTGTAGATTGCAGGTGTTGGGATCTAGCTGAGAGAAGGGTCCTAGCTAATGATGGACTGCTTGTTGTTATTTCTTTACCATAACTTTCAGCTTTTCCCAACACCTTGCCATGAACTCGCGTCAAATGGCGTAACATGGATGAGGTTCCAAGATGGTTAAGGTCCCTCCCTCGACTGACTGTGGCTTTACATACACTACAAATGGCTAGACAACTGTTGTCAGGATAGGGTAGAAATAATTCCACACATAAGAAGTGGTTTTTTTGGTCTTATGCCCAGGCATGACAATGGCCTTCTTCCTGTCACATGCCAGAACTGCTTCCACTGGTGCAGGACTTACACAAACAACCTCATCAACATCCTCATTAGAGCCCTCGTCGGCTACACAAATGTCCCCCTCATCCTTTTCCAATTTCAAAGTGGCATCCTCAATTGGTGTATCACCGGCTACACTCGGGCTGTTCAGGCACACATCAGCAGAAATGCTGAAAGGGCCTTTCTTTATAGGTACACTAACAGAATGCTCACGATTAGACATACCACTCGTGGATGGACTCTACTCAGGGATTGGTGTTATTTCTGATTCTGAGCATACATTTTCCTCTAATGCCTTACTGTTTTCTTGCAGCTCGGCTTTCACACGTAACAGTAGTTGTGCACCACTTTCGGACTCCAAATTACTTGGTCTTGCTTGGTCACGAGTGACCTTACAAGAAGAAGCCTCAGTAATATTTTTCGATCTCGCACTTTCTTTGCCACTGTGTAGAATGGCATGTTGGCAATTATTTTTTTTATCGACAGTTAACTTTTCCTGTACTACAGCTTTTTTTCTCTTCAACACGGTAAAAGGTGTTTTTTTGTGTGATTTTTTCCCTGACTTCAAAAGACTATGTACTTTTACATAGGCTTTACCAGATGACGTACAGGGAAAACTACCATCAGGACTGGTGGCAACAGCTGCTTGCTGCTCCTGCTCATATGTGTACTGCTGTGAATCCATTTTAATAAGACCCTATACTTTGTAGTGCAAATTCAGAAATATACAGTGCTATATTTGGATTTCAGCACTCAGAAAATACAGCATTTTTAGAAGGGGGTATATGAGACCCCAAACACTTTGTAGTGCAAATTCAGAAAAATACTGTGCTATATTCGGATTTCAGCACTCAGCAAATACAGCTTTTCTAGAAGGGGGTATATGAAACCCGAAACACTTTGTAGTGCAAATTCAGAAAAATGCCTGCTCTATACTGCTCTATACTGTGACCTAACCCTTATCAGTCCCTCTCTGAAATGGCGCTAGATCGCCGTGGAGGCGGGTATTTATTGATTCTAAAACTCGCGAGATCCGAGACCCGACAATGTCACAATGACGTTTTGCCTTGTTTTGGAATCCGAATAGGCGCAAGAGTACCAAGCCGACTCGGCTCGGTACTCGGATCCCTGAAGGTTCGGTTTCAAGGAAACCGAGCCCGCCCATCTCTAATATATACACATATATATATATATATATATATATATATATACACACATACATACACATATATATATATATATATATACACATATATATATATATATACATATATGCACACATATATATATACACAACTATATATATATATATATATATATACACAAACATATATATATATATATATATATATATGTATATATATATATATATAAATATATCTATACATATACATATATATATATATCTACAGGGACGGATTGGGAACTCAAAGTGGCCCTGGAAAAAATTGTGGAAGTGGCCTCATGTGGGTGGGACCAAATCAACTGTAGGCCGGGCTAACACAAAAGGAGGCGGGATTAGTACAAAGCTGGCTATACCCCTAGAGGTCTGCCTAGCGCTGTAAAGCGCTATGCTGCCCATTAAATACCACCTTTCCCCCAACATTACCACCCACAGGACAAACATGTCTAAATTGGCACAATTGGGAGGTATGATTATTGGCTCACCCACACAATGACTGCCTCCACTGTGCACAGGTGATGAGTACCCTTTGACTTATACATTGAAAATAGGACAAAATGAGCAACTCATTTTATCTATAGCAAACCTGTAGCAGAAAATGTAATCACAATATACATATTCGTAATAACGGTGCAGACGAACTGCCAATATAGAAAAATACAGTTGGCAGACTGTCCTGCTCTCTCCTACCTGCTCTTGTTGCTTTCCCTACCTGTGGCTGTTGGTGTCTTTTGCTCAGTTGCTGCTTGTCTGGATCCTGGGGCCCTATTCGGGGGAAAAAATGGACACATAAAATTTAGAAAACTCCAACCAGCTCCAGCATTAAATCAATAGCACCCACATTTAATAAATAGGCCTCCCTCCAGCCCCAACATTATAATAATAGTATTCACATTTGATAAATAGATCTATTAGCCTCCAACCAGCCCTGACATTAAATTAATAGTATTCCCATTTAATAAATAAACCTATTTCCCTACATCCAAACAATCCCAGAAATAAATAACATTTAAATTTAACAATGATATAAGCCTCCTGCCCTCACACACACATACATACATAACAATGATATAAGCCTCCTGCCCACACACACACATACATAACAATGATATAAGCCTCCTGCCCTCACACACATACATAACAATGATATAAGCCTCCTGCCCTCACACACACACACATACATACATACATACATACATACATACATAACAATGATATCAGCCTCCTGCCCTCACACACACATAAATAACAATGATATAAGCCTCCTGCCCTCACACACACATACATACATAAATACATACATACATACATACATACATACATAACAATGATATCAGCCTCCTGCCCACACACACACATACATACATAACAATGATATAAGCCTCCTGCCCTCACACACACACACATACATACATACATACATAACAATGATATCAGCCTCCTGCCCTCACACACACATACATAACAATGATATAAGCCTCCTGCCCTCACACATACATAACAATGATATCAGCCTCCTGCCCTCACACACACATACATAACAATGATATAAGCCTCCTGCCCTCACACATACATAACAATGATATCAGCCTCCTGCCCTCACACACACACACATACATACATAACAATGATATCAGCCTCCTGCCCTCTCACACACACATACATAACAATGATATAAGCCTCCTGCCCTCACACACACATACATACATACATACATAACAATGATATCAGCCTCCTGCCCACACACACACATACATAACAATGATAATAGCCTCCAGTCCTCACACACACACACATACATACATAACAATGATATCAGCATCCTGCCCTCACACACACATACATAACAATGATATAAGCCTCCTGCCCTCACACACACACACACACACACACACACACATACATAACAATGATATAAGCCTCCTGCCCTCACACACACACACACACATACATACATAACAATGATATTAGCTTCCTGCCCTCACACACACATACATAACAATGATATAAGCCTCCTGCCCTCACACACACATACATAACAATGATATCAGCCTCCTGCCCTCACACACACATACATACATACATACATACATACATAACAATGATATCAGCCTCCTGCCCTCACACACACACACACACATACATACATACATACATACATACATACATACACACATACATAACAATGATATAAGCCTCCAGCCCTCACACATACATAACAATGATATAAGCCCCTTGCCCTCTCATACACATACATACATTAATATAAGCCACTTGTCCTCACACTGAATTAACCCCCCCCCCCCGCCTTCACACTTACCTTGTTGAAGCCGCATTTCCTGCAGTGCACACATGGGAGGGCACCGGTCACATGGTGCGCGTCCCATGTGACATCTGGGATAGGACGAGGCCACGCATAGGGGGAGGGAGGTAAGCAGGAGAAGATCCGCGGCCACTAGGTAGTCCACCGCTGGCACCCTGAGCAAGTTCCCCCAATCTCCCCCTCTCCGTCTGTGTTGGAGGGCGCTGCTGACATGCAATTATCCCAGCAGTCCGGAGATTTAAACAAAAAAAAAAATGTAATGCGAAATAAAAAGATTACATCAGGATGAACGGCCTCATACCATCGGCCTCCCGGTAAAATTCCTGGTATGGCCTATGGCCAATCCGCCCCTGTATATCTATAACTATAATATAAATGTCTAGTGGCGTGTGTTAGTCTGTCTGTGTGTGTGTGTGGAAAAAATAAAACCAAGCTGCAGCGCCACCTGCTGGGCGGAGTTATACACTGACCTACTAAATTCTTAGTGTGTGTGGAAAAAAAAATTCAGAAAGGGCTGAAATTTGGTATACTAAGATGTTTTTAATTCGTTAATTTAATTTGTTAATTGTTAAAAGTGTTTATAAAGATTTAAAAAATATATATATATATTTCTTGAAGGAGAAGTGACAGTTGGGAGTGGTTGGTAGTTGCCGGGGGTGACAGTGGGGAGTGGTTGGTGGTTGCCGGGGGTGACAGAGTGAGAGGAGTGTGATACTCAGGACCGCTGAGAGAGATCCCTGTGTCTGGATAGACATCTGGATAGATGTGGCGAAGAAAATGAAGGATGAGGTGATGGAGAAGAATGATGAGGTGGTGACATGTGGACAAAACCACGTTAAAAAAGGGCGCTTATGTCGGGAAGTAACGCTCTTCCCCTGAGGAGGCCTGGGCTATGGCCCAAATGCATGACAAGAACCTTTTTAACACCTTAAGTAGCTTGACTTGACTAGAATGCATGAGTATCATGCACGGGTTAACTTGTATATCTATATATCTATACATATAATGACACAATTAAGCCCGCCGCCCGTTATTCAATGCCGTGAATTTCGCCATTTTACAGGGTCCGGGAGGTTTGCCTACTCATCCGGGAGTGCTCCCTGAAATTTGGGAGCCTCCCGGAAATTCCGGGAGAGTAGGCATATATATATGTATGTATGTATGTATGTATGTATGTATATATATATGTATAAATGTATGTGTATATATATATATATTTTTATATATATATATATATATAAAAGAAAAATGGAGGAGGAGGCGCACAATAGTGTAGTATATTGATATAATGTTGGGATCACACCAGAACCCACAGTAGAACCGGAAACACCAGTGGAGAGGAAACCAGGAAGCGAAAACTGTCATATATCATCCAATATAAGATGTAGAATACAAGTTACAGCTTATTGTGAGTGAATTTGCAAAATTTCATATGTCCTTTTTTCTCCTGATGAATACTGTGGAGACAGACGAAACGCGTTGAGAAGCTGCTATTAATACTCCTATTGCACTGGGAGCTGATCTTTGTGACTGCCACTTGATTTGCTGACAGTTATGTATCCAGTCGTGTGACCCGTTTATGATCAGATGAAGGATATCTACGTACACAAAGCTTAAAAGTTTTGCTATCTGGTACGCATACACCTACATAAGTGTGTCCTGGGTGTTTAATATATGGAAATTTTGCAAATTCACTCACAATAAGCTGTAACTTGTATTCTACATCTTATATTGGATGATATATGACAGTTTTCGTTTCCTGGTTTCCTCTCCACTGGTGTTTCCGGTTCTACTGTGGGTTCTGGTGTGATCCCAACATTATATCAATATACTACACTATTGTGCGCCTCCTCCTCCATTTTTCTTTTATAGGTTATTTCCATGCTACACCGCTTGGTTAAGAGGATTGGCAGCCGCCTGCACATGGGAAGTGTCTACTGAAAAGAACATAGACTTTATACTGGACTATTGGTGATTTGTTACAAGCGCCAATTGCTGTATCTTGTTTTTTTAAAATATATATATATATATATATATATATATATATATATATATATATATATATAAATTCTCATGAAATACATTTATTAGGATGACCTTAATGTCTACTGAATATTAAATAATTTTTTTTTTACAGTGCTTCTGATTGCAAACACACGTTATAGAATGCATACGAGCCTATCTTCACTACTGCTCAGGACTTGGACTAGCTCTGTACCTGGAGCTAGAGATTTGGCAGAAAAACAAGGACCTTTGAGATGCTCAGAGCTTCATTCGGACGTGGCTGCGTTCGTTTGAGTTTGGCATGCCCTTACTGTACATTGACTACAGCAAAACGCACCTTCCCCGCCCTGTTTACTCCCTGAAATCATAAACAGAAGTGTCCTTTGCGTTTAATGGCGGAGCGGACAGGGCTGTGTTTACTGGCATATGTTCCAGTTCTGTGTACCATACACTCAAAATCGGTGGATACGTGCCTTGATGACTTAGGCCCGCTTCTAGTAGGACTGGAGGCAACATGTGGGCTGGAGGGAATGATGAGCTGCACCTTTTATAGCAGCTTTATTCCTGTTATTGCAGTGCCTGTGACATTCACCTCATCCACACTCACTGCTTGCATAACAAAGGCTAATCCTCCTGCTCTCCAGTGATCTGTAAAGCAGCACCAGGTCTTGTTCATGTATCAGTCTGCCTTTACCCTTCCACGGTACATGGACTAGACCAATGTATGAGATGTGATCCCATTAATGTCAGAGGGGTAGGCTGGTAAGAGGATGGCTCTGACATAATAGGGTGATCCTATTACTGTGTGTTGGGCAGTTGATGTCTATAAGAGAGTGATTCTTGACCTGTAAGACCATGATCTCATTAAAGTATTTTGGTGTCTGCTGATGAGTGTAAGAAGGTGATCCTATTGATGTCTCTGATGGCAGCTGCAGACGTGGGTGATCCTATAGACGTCTGTAAATGTAGGATATATATCGTCTGTGTTAGTGAGGGCGAAAAATACCTGGTTATATTCTATAGCCTGCCACTTGAAAAGTTCATATTAAGATATAAAAATCAACAGCTGTAAAGCAGCCATAACTCCAGACTTTTTTTTAAATAATACCGTAGATTTTTTTTTATTTCCAAACCTTACTCAGTGTCTGTTCCATAAATCCACCAGCCTTCACAGATGAGAGAGAAGCCACATATACATATTCTGCTACTTCTTGTTTCTCAAGGATTTAGGGTAGACAGTTGACCTATTCAAACCGATGATGCGAGTGTGCACATATAACCTTAATGGTTGCACTGTTCAGGTTCTGTCCAAGCACTACACTGCAGGAGTTATTTATCCATATCTTGCACTGATGAGAGACAATACATTTCAAAAAGCTGTATGCAAGTTGGATTGTTGACCCAGCAACCAGAACCTGCACTAGTAGCACAGAGTAAGGCACAAGACCATTACACACTCGTAATCCCTGCAAAACTTTGAATTTATTTGCCATGGCCTTAGGCTAAGCAAGAAATAAATTTATATATACAGTTGCAAGGCTGGGTACCATTTATTTATTTATTATTTTAAATTTTTACTTATTTATTTATTAAACATATATAACTTAAGACACTACAGCACTTGTTTTCATTTATTTAACCTCCTACTGTGTGTCACCTTGACTTTGTAATTTTGTGTTTTTGTCACAGATTTGTGGGGTGGAGTTTCTTTTTATGGGCTCTGTTCACACAATTTAGGGAGGAGGATTGGCCCATAGGTTCCCAACTCCTCCACAATCCCTCCATGGGGAAGGCTGAAGTTTCAGTGACCCTGGGTGAACTCCAGCAGATCCCAGGGAAAAGGGACCATATGGTCCCAGTGATCGAGGGTAAAGTGGCTAACTTTGAGGACAGCCTGAATCAATGTACTTTTTAGTGTTTGTACAATTTTTTAGTTCTATGGGTGTGAAAGAGAGCACAGACCCTAGACTTTCAACAGAAAATCCATTCTAGGAGGGAATGGAAACCCCTCCCATAATGAACATATTGGGGTATATTTACTAAACTGCGGGTTTGAAAAAGTGGAGATGTTGCCTATAGCAACCAGATTCTAGTTATCATTTATTTAATGCAATTAGCATCTGATTTGTTGCTATAGGCAACATGTTCACTTTTTCAAAGCCATAGTTTAATAAATATACCCCATTATCTTCTGGTCAGACAGGTGGCAGCTTAAAAGCGCAGGATACTAGGTTCCTTCAGAGTGGCGAACTTGGGACGCCGCAAAATCACATCATAGAGCAACTGAGCATGGTATGTCACCTTTTTAACTGTACTATTGCTTCTTTGCCATAGGCTTCTGGCTGGACGGGAATATTTTTAAAGGTCCAACTAAGGCTGGGACTGTGGTAGTATCACAGTCTCTGTTTATTTGTCTTACACAATTTGTGACCTTCACTTTGTATTTTTGTTTTTATCCCCCCAGATTTTGCAGGGTGTGGCTCTGATGATCCCAGCTCCCTGAGTTTGGGGATGAAGTTGCTCTTCCTCCTTTAGGTAGGGCCGTACCCTAGGGAACCTGTTTGTGTTTGTTTCACTGTTGCCTTAATGCAAAGGAAAGTCTGAAGATCCATGCCCTCCTAAGGGTCCTTATGCCTCCAAGGTGGGGGGAGGTGGCAGAAAGCCATGCTTACTATGCATTGTGTTTTTAGCACTTGCACTGGGTGATCAATTGCTTTCACCTCAAGCAAAACAAGTGGCTCCCAATAGTGCAGCAAACTGCCATGGTTATCTAGTCATATATAACTGTGGTAGGCTATAAGAAGACTTTTGGTAATTTTTCCTTGGTTTGTTTCTTGTTGCTGCTAATAATTATGTAAAATTCTGCCATCATAGACTACCATGGTAACCACAGTCACATGACACAAGATGTAGTGAGCAGAGAGATTTTGTAACACCTCTCAGCTCCGTGTAATGTAAAATCCCCCTCCTTCTCCCCTCTGAGTTCACATGATATGCTGAGAGCTGTGTGTGACTGGAGGCCATATTTTTCCTCCAGAGAGATTTTGAAAAGAGATAATTTGTAAGAGGACAGCTAAAAAATGCATTCTTAAAAGGGACATAACTTGCTATTTAAAGAAAAAAAAATAAACCTTCTATGTGGGATTGCTGTTTTAATTAAGAGGAAAGAGGTACTTTGCAGAGAAGACACAAAGCTAGGCATTAAAAGCTCAGAGAAAACAGGTATTTT
This sequence comes from Mixophyes fleayi, assembly GCF_038048845.1. NCBI lineage: Eukaryota > Metazoa > Chordata > Amphibia > Anura > Limnodynastidae > Mixophyes > Mixophyes fleayi. The sequence goes on from NC_134407.1 coordinate 166,432,787, forward strand.
TTTTAACTCCAGAAGATTAGAACATAATTTTTCTAGCAAAGGTGAGTTCTTTCTTTTATTGACAAGTCAGGGTTGCAAGTAGATTTTTTTCAGGAACTGAATGTATAGACATACAAATATGTACAATGTAACACTTATTTTCTCCTATTTAGGATCCAGGAGACTCTTTTATACATAGACATTAGTAAAACACATCAGTGGACACCCAAAAGTTAGGCACCAGCGTTAATGTTTTTAGGCACATTGGTTACCTTGCTTTTCAAATTAATTTCTTATTAGAACTCCATTTCCACTTGTTTCCAGTTGCTTGCCCTACTAGTGGAAGTGAAAAGGAAGTACCAATGGATGGTGATCACCTAGGGACCAATCTAAACTTAATATTCTCCTATTAGAATTATGGGACTAAACAGATAGCATCCGACTTTTAAAATGCCCAACATTAGTGTAAACAGATTCTATTTTACACTATACATAGCGACAAATACAACACCTCAACACCTCATTGAAGCTCATAAACATGAACAATTTGGGTGCCATTAATTTGAATTTGGGGTCAGACGTTCACTTTATGAAGCAAATTGTGACAGGTTTATATACACAAAGGACTGGGGGACTTAGATACAAAGTACTTTCCTGCAAAAAGAGTTGCAAGTCATGAAAATGTAATATTAATAATAGCTTAAACAGTATCTTTAATGAAAGTACAAATGTGCACCAGTAGAAAAAAAATGATTTGTAACAGTTTAGATAGGCCACTTATGTAGCACAATACATTGATAAATATGTGCAAATTGAAACATTCTTGATATAATAAAGTGTGAAATAACATAATTGAAATCTTGCAAGCACTGGTGACTCAAAAAGTAGTACACAGTGTTACAAATGTATATGCTTTCTTATTTCATAGTTAAATATTTACTTTGATGGTACATATTGCAAACACACCATTACCATCCTGGAGTTGATATTTATATCTATGCAATGTGTGTATTCAACGTAGAAAGGAATCAAATCTTATGTTAATTTTACAGAGAGGTGTAGTTACATTCTTCCTTCCATCACATGCATTCTGTATCCTTGAGATCCATATGACTTAGCAAGGGGAGGGGAAAATGGGCGCCAAGTTTGGTATCAGCTTCACAGAACACATTTCGTGCATGCAGCTAGTACACCCCAGAAAGTGTCTGGGAACGGGTCCTCTAGGGGGCGCTCCATAGCAGCCATACTGTATTAAAAGGATATGATACACAGATAGGGAGGGAGGAGCTGAGTATAACTAGATTTTTTTCCCCTTTCCTCTCTGTCTGTATTCCTGACACACGGAGCGAAGAGAAGAAAGAGAAGAGGGACAGACAGAAATAAAACCCCCACCCCTTTTAAAAAGAAGCTAAAGCAAAAAAAAAAAAAAATACCGGGATTCTAAAAGTATCAGTTGTTGTCTACTCAAGATTTGGGGCTTGTTTTGTGGGAGGTAAAGAGGAAACAGAAAACCTGCACACCTCCTGATTTTTATATATATATATCATTTTGCATTTTTCTTACTCTCTCGATTTGGTTCCCAAGTGGTCTGCACCCTACAACTGCCCCGAGGAGGGGCACAGGAGAGGGGGATTTAAATATCCGGTTTGTTCTGCATAGAGGTGAGTTATCTATCATGCAAACTGCACATGGGGTCGGGTGGGATGTGGTTGTGTGCTGTAGCGCTGGGCATTATCTGGCTGTGTACAGTAATCAGGTCGTGTCTCCACAGTCCTACCTGTTTAACCCATTTTGTCCTGTAGAGGCCTGTATACAAGAAAGGGGCGTGAGGCATGGGCTGTTTGTACAGTATTGGCCTTGTCAATGAAGTCACTACCCCAGTATTTGCCTATGTTAAGCTATCTCTGCTTCTTGCCCCAAATCACAAGCCCACCCTACTGCCTCATGATGTTTTGAGCTTGGCTTGTAGGAAGAGATGACTTGCTAGTACATTGTATAGGGTCCTTTGAGCACCCACCAACTCTAACCAACATCATGCATATAACAATAATTGATAAATTCATTCTGAGGAAGCTTTTATGGGGGGTAATGTAGGGGGGTATCCTGCCTTATGCTCTGCATTCAGCATTTTCTTACAGTGTAAACAAGAGAAGACTGTCTCTTAACTGATTGCCTGCTGCCTATACGTACACAAGGCCCTTCTCTGTATGTCGAGTGTGTTATATCTGTGCAAGGTTGTTGAAGCCTGCCTCTAGCTGAGGTGGGGAAGTGGTTAACTCCCTCTGAATGCTGACAGTGCATAGGCCGTGTCCTCTTCTCCCCCTTGACTTGCAACAAGGCACTTCCAGACTAGTGCAGTATTTGCATCCAGTAGGTGGTAGGCAGGATTGGAAATAAAGGCATTGCTGCAAGTTTAACCTCTTCCTCGCCAGAATAGTAACTTAACTGATTACCTTCCATTGAATTTGGATCATTTTGTTTTATAAGTTAGATTAAAATGTATGTGTTTTATGTAACATTACTTGTACGTTTCCTTTGCATATGTTATTATTGTTTCACTATTGTTGATATCTACTGGAAAAAAAAATCCTTGGTATATGAATATTGTTTTGAAGGATACAGTGTACCTCCTGCAAGGGAAATATGTGGGTGGACGCCTATGAATCTGACAGTCCAGTGCAATCAATGTCAAAGTGCATATTTTTATGTATGTTAATTTTGTTTATTTACTGAGTGCTATACTTTCTCCTCCATCACATGCCATGATCCAGTGTGTATTAGGGTCTGTTTAGGTTGAAATAGCTTGTTTCTCCTTGAGGATACCCTTATTTTTATGTCAGTGTTGGTTAGCCTGCGCCATATGCCGTGTTGGCTACTTTTATGCAAGCTTACGGCCTCCATACCAGAGGTTGGCTTTTCAGTTGCTTGTCTGACTTTTTGTATTCTCTCATTGACACCCCTTGACACCGTTGTCACTGTAAATCCTTTTTAACCATGTCATTTCTTTTAGCGTTACAGTATTAGTTATTTAATCTTTGTTTTTTTTGTTTGCTTAATGTATCTGCAGTTCTGTATATTTAGCCGTGCACATTCATGTACTATTTTATGTATGTTTGAACATTTGTGCATTGCAATGTTCACTGTAGTTTTAACTTCTACACACTCCTTTTAATATCTGTATGCTATGTTTGTGCAGTGTGCATGGTACAATCTTTATATCGTCGTTCTACCATGTATGCATTCGCCTGTGTGTATTGACTTTCTTTGTTTGCAATCCCTCATATAGGTAATTTTATTGCATGTCTTTTTTTTCCACCCCTCATGTTAGTGTATCCTGCAGGTAGCCTTGGAAGTGGTGTTGGCACTCTGTCACACAGGCAGCTGTTGTGATTTGTGTGTTATGCTCAGAGAGGGGCGTGTGGATCTTTGTGGCTCAGAGAGAAAGTGCTGTGAGGTCCCATGGCGTCCCAAAAAAAAAATTGGAACGGAAACAACATCTAGTGGTGTGTGACATTAACAGTCTGAGGAAATAATATGTACATGTGACACTGACAGTCTAACTACAGCACTGGTTTTGTTGTGCTAAGGCCTATATGTATTGATGTCTTTCCCCCTTTTTAAAAAAAAAAACCAAAAACCCTGTCAACACTAAAGTGTGTGTTATATTAGCAAGATGAAGGAGCTCATGCAATTCTGGATGTGTTATTTACACCTCAGAGGATCAGTGTGTGTGTTTGTGTAACAAGCTAACACTGTATATATAATGTTGAGTGTGAAATGCACCTCTGTTGGTACGATACTGAAAATTAAATAGTTACGTTTTCCTGTAACAGGCAGAGAAAATCCCGTGTGTCTAGGGCTGCGAGGCCTAGTGTGCAACTGGTTGTGTGTTTGCGACATGACTTTCTGTAAAAGCCTGAATGCCTCTAGTTGTAGGAGGTGAGGGAGTATCGTGTGTTAAGACATTTTGTGCTTTTATGGTACTGATTTAGAGGTTAGTGTTATGTCCGTGGGTTTCGGGTACATGTTAATAGTTTAAGAAATTCCCTCATCCAACACTGATAGAAGCTCATGTGGCGGGAAAACCGTGGACAAAGTTTATGTAAAACTGAAATGTGTGTCTACAGGCCAATCCATCCCTGTCTGTCACATTGAAATAATTTTCTTGAAAGTTCCATTATGACAAAAGGAATTCATAATTAAGTGTTTTATTTTATAATTAGATTTCATTTTCATCTGAAAGGAAAATTATTACATATTTTTTTATAGATGGATGTGCATATCTACCTACAGGGGTTGTATCTAGACATCTGTGGGCCTAAGAGCAAAAAATTATGCCAAGTATGACAAAAAAAAAACACACTAAGAAAACATAATTGGGAAATATTTCTATGCACCTCAGTAAAGAAAAAAATGAGTCTGTATGTTTAGGGCAAATTCATAGAATAAGCCTCTACAGCTGTGTACATTTGGTGCGTGTGATGTACCTGTGGTCCGTCCAACTTAATGGTGAGCATACACATTTTTTTGAACTGTGTATCATTGTTCCCTATGTAAACATTAATTTAAAAATGTTATAAATGTTGCAAATTTAAACTGAGGCAAACTTTATTTCACTATAATTGGTATTTAATACAAGCCGTGGACAGTTTTCCATGAAATTTCTCCTTTGGGCTCACAGTCCCAAATATATGTATATATATTGTACCTGCATTTCAATATGGATCTGACATATACCTAGTTCTGATAATGTCATGGAATTTTTTTTTAGAGAAGCAAATTCGTTTTTAGCTTTAGTGCTGGCCTGCACTTCTGTGTTGTACTAACTAGGGGCCTGATTCATTAAGGATCTTAACTTAAGAAACTTCTTATTTCAGTCTCCTGGACAAAACCATGTTACAATGCAAGGGGTGCAAATTAGTATTTTGTTTTGCACATAAGTTAAATACTGACCGTTTTTTCATGTAGCACACAAATACCTGATAGCTTATTTGTACACTGAAATTTAAAGTTGATATTTGTGTGCTACATGAAAAAGCAGTCAGTATTTAACTTATGTGCACAACAAAATACTAATTTGCACCCCTTGCATTGAAACATGGTTTTGTCCAGCAGACTGAAATAAGAAGTTTCTTAAGTTAAGATCCTTAATGAATCAGGCCCCAGCTCATTGTGAATTCTTTTGATAAGATAAATATTATTTAAAAGGACGTTGAGTCATGTAGGTTTATACAGAAACATAGCTTTACGAAGAAATAGTTGTTTTATGGTGATAACACAAGTTATCGGTGTTACTGGTCCTTTGAATAACTGCCGTTGTAACTGCCAGCACATTGTGGGAAGATAGCTGTTATCACTATATCTTTTTCTCTTTAGTTTTAGTCTCTTTGTCAGTTTTCACTGTCATGCCAAACAGCAGGTAGCAGCATTATCACTTTGACCTGCACACACAGCAAATCCACCTCAATACACCAAATGGAAAAAAATAATTTGATATTTTATTTGTAACTCTGATTACAGAACACTGCCTTACATTTAGCAGCCTAAAATAATATTTTATTCTTTATGGTGTCCCTTCAGGGCTTGTTAATGCACTTTTGCAAGAGCTAACTAATGCCAGAAATAGGACGAGTGGTTTCTTATGGGCTCGATGCTCCATTCTATTCTAAAACTTTAACACCGCATTTAAAATATCAGTACGAGACTTGACTTATTTCTCATGAGTTATCATGCGCTACCAGTACAAAAGCTTCTATTGGTAAAGGCACAGGACATGAAAAGTAAATACGGCTAAAGTGGGCAACAATTTTCACCCAGCGCATACTTGTAATTGAACCCTGAAGGAAGCCTGTTTGTTTTTATGGGAAACTTTAAAACCAATGCAAAACGTTTGTCTAATGGCAGCACCTATACAGAAGCGTTGCATTACTGTGATATAACATATAAATGCTTCATATTTGCAACATGTTTAAAACTTTAAATATAGAAGACATCAATTATCTTGTGTCTATGTACAACTGTATTAGTCAGTCAGTACATACTCACCCTTCAGGTCTTGCTTCAGAGACTTTTGAGCTGTGTTAGTTTATGTGTAACATGGTATGTGTGTGTGGGTTTGTATCACAGACACTGACAGACTACACCCAGGGGACAGGTTCTCTTGTCTTGTGTTTGTTTAAGTGTTGTCTGGCACACTGAGCCCTTAGACCCCTTGTGAGGGTGTCATACACACACACACACACACACACACACACACACACACACACACACACACACACACACACACACACACACACACTTTAACTGTACTGTGGCTATAAAAAAAAGTATTCACCTCTTTGGCATTTCTCACATTTTATTTTATTTCATCTTGGAATCAGATTGGATTTTTTGCCATCGATCAATACATAATGTTATATATATATAGTGTCAAATAAAAAAACCAACTGTAAGGGCATATTCACTCATCTGCGCAGAGAAAAAAGTTACAACACATGAAAATGAATGTGCACTTCAATGATGTGTACTTTATTACATAAGAAGCACCTATATGACCCTGGTGCACTCAGATGTCACATCATTAATTGGAATTGAAATGCATTCCACTAAAATGTTTCAATCGTTTTAAAAAATAAATACTTCAGTCTGTGGGAGGTCTCACAATTGGTTAGTGAATTTGCAACCAAGAGTTTCATCATGAAGATCAAAGAACATAACAAAAATCCAAGAAAAGGCTATTGAAAAACACTCAAGGGAAGGATATCAGAATACTTCAAAGACTGTAAACTCTATTGTAAAGAAATGGAGAGACGTTTGCACCACTGTGTATTTATTTAGAGCAAGTTATTTTCTAAATCTAAGTATCCATGCAAGAAGGGCACTTGTTAGGTAGACACCCATTATAGAAATAGGAGAGACTCGTGAAATGGAAAAATGGATGGGCCAAGATGTAGATCTTGGATGGAAACCTTCTAGAACCTGCAAAATACCTATTATTTGGGAGATTTGTTTTCCAGCGAGCTAATGACCCAATGAATAGAGCAAAAGTTACATTAAAGTGGCTTAAGCTGCCCTATCATATATTTTATATATTACTAATGTTTTGCTTTCCCTCTCCAGAGGGGAACTGTATTTGCCCAGGCTCAGTGGATCGTCTCACAGCCACAGGGGCTATGTGATGCTTTGGATGGAGAGGTGTGAGCAGAAGGACCCATCAGAACCTGTAAGCAAGGTGATTGCGACTTCTGATCAGTCCTCTCTCATACCCCATATATGGAGCCATTTTAAAGTGGCAAACTTATATTTTTTGCCTGTTAGGTGGCAATACAGATTTAAAGAGCAATTAAACCCAGTGCATTAATGTATATCAAAGGGTGTATATTGCCAAGCAGAATAATAATCATGGAATAACTCCTTATTTTACTAAGTAAGTCCACAATGCTGCCTTATCGTTCCACTGCAGCGAGCTGCCATGTTAGCAGGGAGGTGCTTCTCTATCACACCAGACAGTGACTGACTGTTTGGCAGTCTTGCTTTTCAGAAATGCTCTGTGTGGATTGGTTGATTCATAGTTGCAGGCGGGGCCATAGATTGTGTAATATCTTAAATGGCTGCATTCTCAGCTTTTTGACCTGGATCAGGTCACTTTAGGACAATGTCCTAAGGATGTGAAAAGAGCTTCAATTCCACATCTATAGGATAATGATTATATTATTACAGTATTATGGTTCTTACAGAAATCCAATACCATTGAGTGCTCCGTCAAAGGCCGGATCTCAGTCCAATCTAGAATCTGCATAATGGTATGAACATTACTGTTCAGTACAACTGTTCACCAACAGTCATTCCAGCTAAAAGATGCTTCATTTATTTTCTGTTAGTAGTAATTTAATGATGAAACGTTTTTACAGCTTTGTTTACTTTTTATTTGGCGTTACTGAATATTTTGTGTTGACCAGTGGTGAGAATTCCCAAGTAAATCCATTTTCCATGTTGTAAAAAAATAAAAGGTGAAAAATGAATATCTTTTTATGAGATAAATAGTGCCAGCAGATCTGGGAATTGATTTTGCCAATGGTACAGTAATAGAATGAAAGAACACTTCATTCATATCTGTCAGTCATAATGAGCACATTATACGTGTGTTTGTCAGTCATACAGAAGTAAGATTGTATGTATAGGCCAATATTTTGCCTCTGTATCATGGTATTTTGCGTGTAATCTGTCGTGTTTGTGTCTGTAAAACCAGGGAAACTGATTTTCCTATGTGTGACAATCTCTGCCCATTTTGGCCACACACCAAGCTCCACAGATCTGATCATTAAGCTATCACTCTGAACTACCAAATCACATGGAGCCCAAGCAGATCAAATATATGAAGATTACCAGACTACCCGATAATAATCCCATTGATCCCGATCTGATCTGGTTATCTGCTCATTTTGGCCTACATATGGGAGCAATATTTGGGCAATTTGGTTGAAAATATCCAAATTGCTGAACTGAATTGTTCCACATCGGAATGTCTGTCTTTGACTGTTTATAGGGTTATAGCATGTGTATGTGTCCCCCCTGCCTTATAGCTGATTAACATATATTCATCAATTCAACTATAACATCTCAGTATTACTTCCAACCATGTCTTCTGTCAAATATTTAAAGCAACTCAGAATTATGGTTGTTTAAATAATCCCATATGTAATAGCACAAATTCTCATTAAATAAATTCTTTAAGCACTACTTTTGCAACACTAAGTGGCAGGGGTGTCCTCTCTGCGTTCTCCACTATGAGGCTTACAGCCAGGGGCAGTCCCTCTCCTGCCAATCTTGGGGAGAGCCTCCTTTTCTCTGTATAACCCTCCTTTTTACCTTGATGTCTCATTTTAGACTGAAATCTGGTTGTGATTAATCTTTGTTTCTTGTGGAAAATGTACATTTATTCCGGTCCTGAAATCTATAAAAATATACAAAGAGGGCCTGTCAAATCTCACGGAATGAACTGTCTCATTCCCTGGCACACTGCTGCATTCTTTTGAAGGCCGTCTCTCTCGCGTGCAGTTTTTCGTGGCTTTTGCTGTGTTAGTTATGGGTGCTATGTCTCGCGGGCAGTCTTATTTATGAGAGGTGTCTCAATCATGGGTACATTAAGAGCCTTGTGTAAATAGGATTAAAGATTAGTCTGAAAACAGCCTTCTTATTAGTTTCTCAATAAACACGCCGTGAAAGAGGATGCAAACAATTGAAAATTGAGAAGTAAAACATATTTAGACTCAATATATCACTATAAATAACTTTTACTCTGATCTCACACTGTTGTGTGCTAATAAAGAGATCACTGGGTCTCATTCATGAGCATTGTTATTACAGATGCATAGTTGTTTCAAAGCTGCATTGCATGGGTTCAGACTTTTCCTGGGTAGGCAGTGAAAATTCCATTTGGTGCTACAACACTTTGACTTGGGGGGAATTGTACTTAAGTGAGGTTTAGTGACCACCGTTTTTTAGCGTTTTCTAAAGGCAAAAGCGCTTTACAAATCGCCATGAGAAATAAGAGACGGCTTATGATTGGCTGCCCGTATTATCAAGCAGGCAGGTTTACCGGCCATCAACCCATTTTGCAACAAGAGCTTTATCTCTGTGGGGTTTTGTCCCCCATGGATCATGTTAGATCAAGAAAATAATACGATTTTAGAAAAGTATGTATAAGGGACACTGCACTAAATAAAATATTGGGAAACATAATGTGAAAAATAATATTGGTGATACATTAACGAAAGTAAGGAAGCATAGTTCTGGAATATTGTAATGGGGCACAGTTATGGATTATTTAATAATGGAAGGGGGTTACAATCACCATCATCATCACCATTCATTTATATAGCGCCACCAGTTTTGCAATGCTTTATAGAGAATACTTGTCATTCACATCAGTCACTGTCTCAGTGGAACTTACAGTCTAAATTCCCTAACACACATACTAGTGTTAAATTTGTTAGCAGCTAATTAACCTACCAGTATGTTTTTTGGCGTGTGGAAGGAAACCCACGCAAACACGGGGAAAACGTACAGGCTCCACACAGAAAAGGCCCTGTTTGGGGATCGAACTCATGACCCCAGTGCTGTGAGGCAGAAGTGCATGCTTGCACTTGTATATCCACAAGAATGGCCACTATATTTTAATTGTATTTATTCAGGCACCCACAAGCCAGGGGTACGAATAGGGACCCAGTGCTACTTAGCCTGAACAATCGCCCCCCTCCCTAGAGGACTGGGCCGGATGCTAAGTCGCACAGGCTCTTACAGAAGTGGAGGGAGGTTTTTATTTTTAACATTTCTATTTTTATTTTTACACATAGCTAGTTTTGAAACCGCCACACAAAAGCCACCAGACATCGCCAGCAGATTGCTTGATAGTAAATCCTGCAACTTGGAGTTGAAAGGCGCCATCAATGTGCGACGACTTGAAAACCGCCAAAAGAAAAAAAGATTAGTAGATCTTCCCCTTGTTTTCCCCAGAGAGAGGGATTTGGAAACTCAAGCAAGTAAAGTCAGGAGCCATGGGGGACTCCACCTCGATTGAAGGGCACTACTGATAAAGAAGCTCTTGTCCATGTTTGGATATTAACACATTGTTCATACTTAATATTTTCATATTTATTTTCTAGAATAATAACTTTTTTTTAAAAAAAAATACATTTATGCGCACGCATATAAATAATATGCCATTTGCAGATAGATCCGTGAAAAATAACATCCTGCAATATTTTATCAATATTACTGACAGCAGTTGCTAAAATGTGCTTATTTTAATGACAGGCTGCCACAATATAGCTATTATAAAGTATGTTGTGGACAGTTTAATATCATTTCAGTTTTCTGCTTTGTTATGATTCCCTGCTGTTTATTATGTTGTCCTCTGTGGAAACCTTTTCATCTTTGGATAAACCTCTTCATCACTAGAAACCATGACTTCTGCAAGCCAAGATAATGAATAAGGATGATCGTAAGGCAAAATAAAAATCAAATCTATGTATTTTTATATTAACTTGTACAAATATATTTCAATTTGACCTAAACCCAAATGATGTAAAACACATTTAAAACTGTAATGTCAGAATCATCTATTTATGCATATGAAAATGCTAAGTGGGTATTTTATACTGACTTCTAACAGTTCTACAATCTCAGCTTTTGATGACTGTGGATTACCATTTTCATGTTTCCTGTGGGCGGGATTTAAAATTTTTATTATGAAGACAATTAAATGATATAATGTTGGAAACAAATTACACTGTTTACTTATTATTCATAGTCAATGTCTTGGCATACAATGGCAGAAATATTGCAACATCTATGAAGCAATTTCTGAATTCTGATTTTCAAGAAATTCTAGATTGTACAGTACACACACGCTGTAACGTTTACCTGTTTTGTTTGTTTTAGCTTAAACATTATTGTGTGTGTGTGTGTGTGTGTGTGTGTGTGTGTTTCCAAGTGCATATGAAAGAACAGACCCGCACCAACATTTGTAGAGTTTCAATTAAAAAGAGAATTTACTACAAATACATGCTAAACTGTACATTGTCTGAGATATAGGTATAAAGATACACATATATATATATATATATATATATATATATATATATATATAGGGAGAGGCATGCAGACAGTGTTAGTGCTTTTATGGCTACAATGTATAGCAGTATTTTGAGACTATTATTTTGAAAACATTGTAATTCTCTGCTTATCCTATAAAATAAGGTAGTGTGAGTTTGTATCTTTTTTTGCAGTATTTTTGTTGTTTATTTGTTTTCTGTATATTTATTTAATAGTTCAGTACAGAACATTTAGAGCTAATATTTTGAAGGGAGCTGGGATTTGAGTTTTCCGATGTGCTGAGAGAGTTCAGACTGGGCGTTCCACTATTACATTCTGTCCCCGTCTTGTTTTGTGTTTACGGTAACCTGCTGCCTGAATAAGAGCCACTACCCAAATATTCAAGTGTCAGCTTTTGTGCAAAGTCGTAGCATGAATGAAATAATGTGTAGGATGTTATGTTTCCTTGTTTAATTAAGATTTGTGATTTGAAACAAAAATCGTGATAAATATGTGTAGCTCATGCTGAGTTATAAACGTCCTGCGGCACTAAACACTTTAACTAGAGACCTGCAGTGACATAGAGGGGTTACTGGGTGCAACAATGGCAGCAGGAGAAGTAACAGGTGTTTTATATAAAACAAATGTTATAGGAGAGGCTGTACACGGTCACAGTTATAGCAGGTAGCACAAAGTATGGTGCTTAGTTACAGAAATAGAGGCATGGCTGGGTGGGATGATAGCAGCAGGCCAGCAACAGGTGTTTTATTTAAAAAAAAAAAAAAGAACAAAACTTAAAGGGGTGGACATTAGGAACGATGCACAATAGAACTTCATGACTGCACCTTAATAAAATCATTAAGTTGTTCATTTACATAGTACCATATGTCTGAAACAACAGGTACTTGATTAATGACAGTCATGCACATAGGAAGCAGAACAGTAATTTATTGCATAGTTGTCTGAGCTCTGTACTTCCTTGCAGCACAAGGAGAAAATATTAAAAATAACTGTTTGCCGAGGCTCCTGTCTGCAAAACAGGGCTGAGAGGAAGGCTTGGCCTGGGAGACATGTGGGATTTTGGCTGACCGCAGGGAGGGCGAGAGGCCAGGATGGACTGGGCTGGGTTCCCACGCTCTCACGCGTGGCTTACAAGGTCTGATGTAAGATTTCATAATATCCCAGGCAGACAGCGGGAGGAGGAGAGTGGGCCTTGTGTTGTGTGCTAGCCTATGAAGTGGGAGGGCCATGTTGCTGCACTGTGGCCTCCTTAGTCTTTTCTTCTGAGTTGAAAACTTTGTTGAGTTTGTTTTGTGGTGTGCAGCCTGTACATAAAAAAAGCGAGGACAGAGTAGGGATTGTAAGATGTTACTCAGAGACGGGGTGCTTGTACAATAGGGGATACCCCCAGAGCAACCACTGACACACCCCTGAATTTTCTTGTTTGGACAGGAATTACATTTTTACTTTACTGAGCCTGAAAGAGAGAGAGAGAGAGAGTGTGAGAGGGAGGGAAGCTGCTTTGTTTCAGAGGGGACTAAAATATGTGTCAGAGACCAACTCTGGGAATAAAAAAAACAATGTGCACTAAAAAAAAACCAACTAAGTTTCATGGCTGCCACAGATGCGGGGAAGAGAATGACAGCCATGCTTTCATGTCCAGGACCCCTTGTCATGCCAGTGCTGTTTTTTTACTAATTTGGCTGGGAATCACAGCTCAATGTGACCTACAGAGGGATGTGAGGGGAATGAATGCTGCAGGCTCACTTCCAGAAAACCGATAATAAATATAGCTTTCTGGATTTAACTCTGTCATTAAACTCCTCTAACAGTGCCAATAGCAATGATGAGGCTTTATTTCATATATCTTTTTTTAAAAGTTGTTTAGCTGTTTACTCTTACCAAAAACTGAAAATAAGACAGAGGGAGCTGACACAATTAAACATGGTAGCGACTGTCTTGAGTGTACCCATCACCTAATAACAGGGAGCTAATTTTTGTCTTTATTTCTTAGTAAAGCGATAGCCAAATCATGGTTCAGCCCACAAAATGTCTGTCTCCATGGTATATAGGTGACAGGTACACTTTAAGAGGCAGAGATGTGCAACCTCTCAACTTCATGTTGCTAAGCATCATGGGAGGTGTAGTTTGCCAACCTGTCCCTGATGAAAACACTTTAACTGGAGTGTCACATACCAGGCAGAATTTATTTATGCATCTTGTATATTTAAAAACTGTATGTCTTGTCTCTTTAACTATGACAATATTATTAGTATCCTCTGAACTTCATGGTCTGGCCCTAGGTAGCAAGAAACAAATTTATTGTTAGCACCACCTCACTTATCTTGCCTGCCATACCCACAAGATAAATGCATAAATGAGGAGGAATTGTGTGCTTTGAACAGACATTTTAACTGTCACTTTAGCTACTTCTGTCTCTCAAACAGGCATCATACATGTTCTCAAGTTAATATATCTATGTATACAAAATGGAAACACTACCTAATGCAAGGGTGGACAAGATAATATAGAATTCAGGAACCAGTAACACAAATCTAGGAGCCATAGAGAATCTTTTAAGAAGCTATAAAAGACGTGCAGACATTGAAAGAAAATCTAGGCACCCTTTTTTTTAAAGGCTAATTGGCTACCTTGCTTTAAGTATTTGTGCAGTCCTTATCTAAAGTATGTAATATGCACGTCTCCTCCAATTATGCCTAGTACCATTAATTTACAATCCCACATAAAAGTAAAAATTGAGTTTCGGGTGGATGTCCGCCAATGGTCCCCAAAGGGTAATTACCTGTGATCTCCTGACGTCCTGTGTGCTCCCTCAGGCAGCACATTGTCAGTGCACAACACAGTGTCTCTCTGGAAAAAGAAAACCACAGTTCAGGAGGAGTGAGGAGAGTGTAGACATTGTTGGACTTCCCTTGCTCCTGCCAACCCCATCCCCCCCCCCCCCGAAATGTAGTGTGTTGTGTACTTACAGCACAGTGCTTGTGGGAGCATACAGGAGCCACAAGATCGGAGGTGGGTGCTCACAAGACATAGGGAACCCACTAAACCTAGGGGACCACGGACGCCATGTGTGTTTACTTTTGGGCCGGTGTACAATTTGTACTGGATTTTTAGTTTTGGTTGAAATTATTCTTCAATACGAACACTGGTTAGACCAGTTATTACTAGCACATACATGCTGACCTTTATAACCTCCCGCTATGAAATGCCAACCTTCATGGCATTGAATAGTGGTGAGTGGAACATGATGGCACAAAAAGCTTCATTAAGCTATGGATGAACGAAATTTGGGAGCCCCAGAAATTCCAGGAGAGTAGACAAGTATGGACTAGCATGGTTGCAATATAGTCACTAATTATTAGCAAAAGAGGGCTGTTACTTACAGTATGTTTCCCTTTAGGGTTACCAGATCAGCCATGTTATATCCCATCACATAATATGCACATGTTGTGGGGCTTCAGTTTTAGATATGCAGGCAGATAGCATCCATGCAGCATTTGTATTCAATATGTATCTGGATTCACATGGCTGATCCGGTAACTACTCACATTTAATCAAGACAGCTCAATTTGCTAATGTTCTACAGTGTTGGGAGCGTATAGTCTAAGTTCTTGATATCTGTGTAATACTTTAAATGAGCAGCAGCAGACAAATTGAATGCATATAATTAAAATGACCAATATAAGCTACTGTTTATGATAATTGGTATCCCTCATTTACATTGGTTATTCCACTGTTTTGTCTGCCACCTCTGTGAATTCTAAATATGTAAATACAACCACTCAGGCTGCTGCTTCAGCCTTTGAAAACCAGACAGATATAAAAAGCTGCACTGCAATTTGACAGTTGATTTACTAAAGCCTGTAAATTTTGTAAGCTCAGTTTGAGTTAATCCTGTTGAATCAGTCACTCTTTTTTTAAAACTTTATTTTGTTGCCCCACACTTGATTGGACAGGTGAGCGTTGAACTCCAATCTTATAAGCTTGTGAAAGTTACAGCCTTTAGTAACTCTTGTTCAGTAGCATGCTGTAAATATACATCTGAGCCCCACTGTGACCTCAGTATTAACTTTAAGCAGGTTTGGAACTACCACTGGGCGGTCTAGAGTGCCAAAGTTGTGTGCCTCTTCTAAAACACAGTATTAGTGACATAATATTAGTTATTCAGGACCTGATTCAAGTCCAAATAGAACTTGCATGCAACTTCAGGTTTAAAAATGAACATGGAACATGATCGGAGTTCCGACCGTATTCAAATTGTAACGTATCTTACGATGCATTTCGATTTGAATCTAGATTTTAGTGAGCTCTGCCTAAACATTACTTGCCTTATGTAGACAGACAGAGCAGACTGCAGTAACGCACTACCGTAGGTGCAATATAAGGTCTTATCTGAATATACTTGTTCTTTGCTAGCTAGTAGCATACATACATGTACTGTTTCTAAAGAAATGCAATGCTGTGTCAGTCAGCACTTATATCTGCCCTCAGGGCCTGATTAAGGGTTCTGGCCGCCCTAGGCAAATATACCTGTAGCCCCCCCTCCAATGTATTGACAGATGGGAATACTCCTGAATTCGAATGTTTAGGAGTATTCTCCAGCATTCAAATTTAGACAGATTGTGCCATTGTCACTTACCTGTTCTTGCTGTTCTCTCTTGCTTGTCCTTGCAGCTCTGTTGTCTTCTCGCTGGCTTCTGAAAATACAAAAATTGTATTATAATGCGAAATGTTAACAAACCCTTAATGATTAGGCCCAAAATACTCCATTATGGCAGATAAAACTACCCCATTGTACTACAGGCATATATAAACAATATCTGAACATTTGTGGACAATCAAATACAAACCTCTGCCAGCCCTATCTCACTAATATTTAGTATTTTAGTGATCACTGAGACCACAGATAGTATCCATGTAACCGCCACCACACAATAAAGTGATCATGCCCACCAAAGCTGCTCTATTTTTTTAAATACCGCCCCTCAGTCATTCCTTACCTCCCACCCTGCATCAATTCCCCCCAGCAACTATTTTCCTTATCTTCCCACTTGCAGCTATTTTCCTCACGCCCCTTCAGCCATTTTCCTTAACCCCCCCTGCAGCCATGCCCCCTACAGCCATTTTCCTTACCTCCCCCTACAGCCATTCCGTTCCCCCTGCAGCTATTTTCCTCACTCCCCCTTCAGCCATTGCCTCCCCGGCAGCAATTTTCTTTACCTCCCACCCTGCATCCATTTTCTCTCCTGCAGCTATTGTCCTCACCCCCTTAAGCCATTTTATTTAAACCCCCTGCAGCCATGCCCCCATAGCAATTTTACTTACCTCCCACCCTACAGCTATTTTTCTCACCCCCCTGCAGCTATTTTTCTCGCACATACACCTCCCAGCAGCTATTTTTTATATTTTCTTATACACACACACACACCCTCCTGCAGCTATTTCCCCCACCCCTCCTCCTCAACTCACTTACCTCATTACAGCAGTCATCCTCTTCTACCACAGGCAGCTTGCAGGAAATCCCCTTGAGTGGGGCTTAGTCAAGTCTCGTGAGTTGTGGAAATCTCACGAGACTTGATTAGGAGCTCCGTGGCTGCACTGCCAGGCAGCTGACAGCATGGGATTTGCTGTCAGACTGCCTGTCTTCATAGTGGGGACAGGCTCGCCCAAAGGGGGCAGCCCCGATGGTAGACAGCCACGGAGCTCTCCATTTTAAGAAAGAAAAAGCTAAAAGAAAATGAAATGTCGGCAGCTCCGCGCCCCCCTCGGACCCTGCGCCCCAGGCTGCAGCCTGATCAGCCTAATGGCTGATCAAGCCCTGCCTGCACTGTAGCTGGTGCAAATGATACGTCTAAAACAATCGAACATCCACGAAACCTAGGACTTGAATTGGCCATATCTGCCTCGGAGGCCCCCCGGCACGCACTTACTGTACATTGCCTATGTTAAACCACTATGTCCCTTCCCCGTTACACCCTTCAACTCGTAAGTGTCATTTGCGTTCACACGTGAATTTCATGCAATTGCATTCATTGTTCTGTTTCTGAGCATGCGCAGTGCTATTTCACACCATATACGCTACGACCCTCAGTGTTATTATTGTCCCCATGACACCCTCACACTAAGCGTAGGCCATTTTGGGATTTAAATTAAACACACCCACTTCCCCATTGTCTAACAGTGTGGAAGGAAGTTATGTGTTCAATTATGTAATTTCTGTTTGGCCCTCCCCTGTCACTTCTTACCTTGTAGATGACATCACCGCAGAGACTGACATCCTTCCTCCTCCACCAGCCAGCTCCACAAGGTAAAAGAGGGAGGGGAATAATTAATAATTAATTACAGTATGGGTTGAAAGAATGACATGGAGGGGTTAATGAGGGGGAATGAACCATACAGGGCTAGTGAGAGGGAAATAAATCACAAGGTGTGTTAATGAGGAGGACCTGAATTGTAGAGGGGCGAAATTAATTCAACAGGAGGGGAGGATAACTCACAAGAGTTTGAGGGAGGGAATTCTAGAGGAGGGAATTATGAATTACAGAGGCGGGTAAAGGGGGATATAAAATAATTATTGCTAGAGAAGGGATAGGTAGATGTATTATAGGGGTGAAGGAAGGGGAATAAATGACGGAATGGTGAGAGGGGAGCATGAATTACATTGAGGGAGGGAGAAATGAATTGCAGGGAAAGTGGAGGGTAGTGGGAGAGAAATAAATAACAAGTGAGAGGGATGTAGTGGAGAAATGAGTTAAGGGGAAGGGTGGTATAAATTACAGGGGATACGATTTACAGGGGCGTGTGGAGGGAAAGGAATGACATAGGGAGGGCTGCACACATACATGTACATACACATCCCAACTCTGCTGACTGTAAGGGACTGTCCTGTGCAGCCTGCAGATGTACGATTGGAATTTCTAAGCTAAACCATGGAGTGAGTTTGATAGTGGGCCTCGTGGCCATTCCCTTTCCATGTCATGGCCATGCCCATGCCCTGTTCATGTCATGGCACACTCCCTCCCGCAGCAGGTGAGAGGGTGCAGACAACATCTGCCTGGCGTGTCTAGTAGCATCAGCCCTGCCTTCATCAACAGTCTTGTGGACTCCAAAACCACTAAGCATTGTGTGTCAAGGAATATTTTTATATTTTCATACACTCAGTAATCTTGGTTTTATAAAAGAGTTCACTGTGTGGGGGACTGTACTGTGCTTTGTTGGTTGTATTTCCACTGATAGACTTTCTCATCTTTCTGTTAATTTTTTTTTTTTTATTATTTAGTGTGATTTGGTAGCAACAATAAGGTATCAACAGTGACCAATGCCACTGCTATACATTTACAAATATTACCCAAAGCATAAATGGGTTAAAGAAAATTAAAGGACCACTTAACCTAAAATATAATTTGCCTTTTACATAAAAGAGCTACCAATAATATTCACAAATATATCTGTACAAGTTCCCATATTCTATTTCCATAGCTTGGAAGCTGAATGCATATTATTAACTTTCTATTATGGCCATGTTCTACAAAAAGTGATTAAAAGTGGCTGCTGCAGTGTACTTCAGTGGGATTACTGATATGTGCTGTGTAGGAAAATATCTCTACCTTCAGTGGTAACATTATCTCAGAAATTTTGATTCTGATTAGAGATGCTGGAAAAGTTCCAGCCAGTTAGAAATTCGACTGAACCGCCCCAGTTCCACAACCTTGAACTTTTGGTGAAACTCAAATATATAGAAATGTGTTTTTGGTTTGATCCATCGTCTTGTGTAAAAGCTAAGTTCCAAGATCTTGCCTTTACTGTTTGAGCTTAAATGGTTACAGTATTTCTAGCTTGTCTTCGTTCGAAAAGGGAACTTGACCGTGTTTGATTTTGAAGTTCCAATTTGCCTTTAGCATGCTAAAAATGTTAAAAGCACTATACAGTGTAGCTATTTAAACTCAAATATGGTTTGCTTTGCCTGAATATCACCTCAGTTATTTCTCACAAATGTACAGAAGTGATCACACATTTTCAAATTCTAGAACTAATTTGAATATTTTAAGGATCTCTAGTTCTTATTAGTTCATTAAACTTTACACTCAAATTTGTAAATGTTATAATAAGCTCTTTTACCTAAGATAATGCAGTCTCCTAGCTTGACTTATCTTGAAGTAGCCAGGAAAGAAGTGCATCCATTGAAATCAATACAAATGATTACTAAACGCTAGGCGCCAACAGTAATTTCTTTGGTGCATTGGACACCTGTCTTCTGGGATTTGTTCAAGCCCTGATTTAGGGGGAATTCTTATGTCTTTCTGCATCTCGGGAAAACTTTTTGCACAGAATTCTCTCTCTCTCTCATTGATGAGGAAGAGGTCATTAGGCTTGACTTAAAGAAAAAATATACCCTATGGTTTACTTTAATATAATTTTCCTGCAAATGTTTATTCAAACATTTGGTTATGAATAATTCTGCTCTGATTTTTCTGTATATCTATAGTTTTTAGCATGTAGTTCTTACAATGCTTGAAATATAATTTATAGACTTGGCACAATGATCTTACTGGACATATCATCATCATCACCATTTATTTCCTGGAAACATGGCAAAAGTACCTGTTTGACATTTGTAAAATTACTCTTTTCAACAAAGTAGAAAATAAATATGTAAGTGTTTAGCCACACCTATATTTATTAGAGTACCAGCTGTACGACACTCTGGGGCATATTCAATTGTCGGCGGGATCGCCGAAAATCCCGCCGCGGAAAAACTAATACATGGAATACGGTAATTTGTAGCTGGATTTCAGCTCGCGGCTCAGGGAGCTGCGAGCTGAAATCCAGCGAGTAAATTACCGTATTACATGTTTTTCCGCACACGATTACCGTAATATCGGTAATCGTGCGCGGACCGCCGACAATTGAATACCCCCCCTATAAGTGCACTATATGGATACAAATAAAAACACAGTCATTGTCAGCTTTAGCATGCTCATTGTGAGCCAGTTTGCAGGGTAGCCGTTACCACTCACAGCACAAGCGTGCAAGGGCACCTTGGATATGTCCTATGGACACTGCAGACTAGCCCCCTCCATTGTCAGCCATGTATTGCTTTCCCCCTAGGGAAGAATTTAACTTAAGGATGTGTTTTGATGGTAATATATATTAGGAGGTATATTTACTAAACTGCGGGTTTGAAAAAGTGGAGATGTTGCCTATAGCAACCGATCAGATTCTAGCTGTCATTTTGTAGAATGTACTAAATAAATGATAACTAGAATCTGATGGGTTGCTATAGGCAACATCTCCATTTTTTAAACCCGCAGTCTAGTAAATCTAGCCCTGGTGTAAGAACATTATACCCACACTGTTGTTGCCAACATGTCAATACAGCATTTCCCATAATGCATGTAATGTTAATCAGGAAAAAATGTGAATATTTAGTCATGGTGTTGTGCTATTTTTTTTTTGGGAGGGGGGGGAGGGGGCCTTGTATATTCTTCCCCGAGTTGCCTATATTATAATTGATGAGCATCAGTGGTTTCCCCATTTTGAAATACTTTTTATGCAGCCTACCTTTCAGAAATTCTCCAAACATTTCTGCATACATGCCAACTCTCCCGGAAAGTCTCCCGAAATCCGGGTCAGTCTCCCGGGCAAGCTGGCATTTCTCCCGCATCCCAATCTCGCCAAGAATCGCGTCATTTGACGCGTCATTTGACGCGATTCTCGGTGAATCACGCCATTTTGGAGGGCGGGACGAGGCCAATCGGGTCATTTTGGCCCCGCCCCCGCGACGTAAATTACGGTTTCGCGGGGGCGGGGCCAAAATGACGCGATTGGCCTCGTCCCGCCCTCCAGTCACGCCCCCTCTCCCGTTTCCGGGAGTTGGTAAGTATGCATTTCTGTGGTTGTCATTAGCATTGGGTGTATCAATTCATTGATAGAGTGAACTTCTCCATACATTTGTTATTTCTCTATGAAGCAAAAAAACATTATGTTGTAAATTGGAAACACAAGCTATGGTTTGTGCTGCTTTCAGCATTAGATCATCCATCTACATCTTCTCTTCCACCGTATAAAAACCTTGGTTGTTTATTATATCTTCTCCCTTTACTGTTTTCTATTACATTTATATGGTCTACTGTTTATACTTCTGTCTATACTGTTTTATATTATTTATATTATCAATATAACATCTTCCGATGACTTCCATTACTCATATGAACTCTCTTTATAAACTCCTCCTCTTACTCCTTGTAACACCTCCCTATAAACTGCTCCTATTCCTCCTTATAACTAGATTATAACATCTCCTTATAATTACGCCTTTTGCTTCATATAAGCCCTCCACGGAAATGCTCGTATTACTCCATATAATGTCTAGCTATAACTCCTCCTACTACCCCATAAAGGCACTTCCTGTATCCCTCCCAGTTTACATCATATAACTTCCCCCTATTTCTCCATATAAGTTCTCATGTTACCCCATTGACCTATTAATATTAGTCTTCCATCTAGACTCTTCCTATAATTCATATCTTTCCTCCCTATATTTCATTGTAATATATCTAATCGGCCTATGTGGTGCTGCCTATCTCTCTTCTAAAGATAATTAGGAGGGGCGTGTTATGACTGTATCTACCATTGTAATTTTCCATCATCTGGGTAATTTTTTGCTTATTTCCTCCTCAGTCTGTCTGTTTCCCTCCTGTGATCTGTATGTTTTACATTCCATGATGTGGAGAGTCGGATCCCCTCACCTCGACCTGTTACATGGCCTGGCTCACCTGACACTTATACTCCTTCTCATCACCCGCACCTTGAATTTGCCCTTGCGCACGTTTCCTGTCCTAACAACAGAGCCAGCTGTTTACTTAGCGGCAGCGCGCTCTGTTGCTAGGTGTAGGAAACAGCGCTGGTGGGGCCGTCAGCTCCTCCCCTCCTTTTCCTCAATCTGCCACTAGTAGAAATAGATCACACTCTTGTCCTAAAACCTACCTACAGACAATAATTTCACGTAGCCCTGTTTCACCTTCAGTAGCCGCCATCTACACTATGTCTGTCTCCATGCTACTGTAAGCAGACTGTGACTTCCTCACTTTAGGAGAGGGATTGCAGCAGGTACTAGCGCTGCAGGCAGGCTGTATATCTAAGCAATAGCCGGCAAGTAGCTGCTCCCACTTCCTCATGCTTCAGGTGCATTTACCTCCCCAAGAGAGGTGGTTGTAGGCAGTATTCAAAGGAGAGACCTGGGGGTAAATGTATCAAGCTGAGAGTTTTCCAGCGGGTTTGAAAAACCAATCAGATTGCAGTTATCATTTATTTAGTAAATTCTACAAAATGACAGCTAGAATCTGATTGGTTGCTATAGGCAACATCTCCACTTTTCAAACCCGCTGGCAAACTCTCAGCTTGATACATTTACCCCCTGGAGTGGGTATCATTAGAAAAACACTGCGGCCATGAAATGGGAGGAGGGTTATAAACCCAACAGGAGTTTAAGCAGGGCGGTGGGCTAGAACTATTGCTGATCATACATACTGCAGTATCGCTACTGATATCAGGCAATTGGCTGAATATAGCAAAACCTTTATTGTGCCACCCTATGTCCTAACATGGACTTATAAATCTGTTCATGTGGCCTTCTGACTGTTCTAAAGGGCCTGTATGAAGTGTTTTTGATGGATCTTGTTCAATTTGGCCACCTGTGTGTGTGGCCAAATAGTATTTCGACATATCAAGTAAACTTGTGGCCTGTCCTTGAGTCTGTGCAATACGGCCAAACTGGGGTACTCTAATATGCTCTGCAAACTTGTTCAAACAGCAGGCCACATTTGCTTATATGAAGCATACAATAAGACTTGTTACCCCAGATTCCAGTGTGAAATGTTTTACCTTTTGTGACCCCAGTGTGTTCTAAACTGCATTATAAAGCTAGGTAGGGATAATGTCTGTAGGGTTTGTGTATAGCTCGGGCTTCTCACCAACAGGTAGAGGAAGTTGGACCTCCGAGCAAACAGGTTTTGACAGATGTGGATTGGTGTCTCAGGGGGGAGCCTTGGGCAGCTGGTTGGGGGGGATGAACTAGGCACAGGTTTCTTTCCAAAGATCTTGGGCCACAGGCATAATATCCACTTAACTCTTTTGTAACTGTGACTGTGTGTAAACCATCTGGTTGTTTTGGGGGTTTTCCTTGGTAGCAGAGATTGACAGTCTGTGGCTCTCTAGTTGTCATTGAACTACAAGTCTCAGCATGTAGTTATAATGATAACCTTGAAATGGTCCTTAGAGATGTCCTCACCATGTAATAATAAGGAATGTATGAATTGTATTTTTAAGATTAATAGACCTCTTACTGTAGATTATACAGATATTATATTACATGTCATTTTTGAGTTTCATATGTTCATTGAAGAACTCTTAGTCCCTTAAGTGCCTTTATATGATCCCATATGTCCTCTGGGATATGACTTTGCATTAATGAATTATGGGGACATTTAAATATGATTGTCAGAATAAATATAAACTATGTTTGTGCATTATTCCTTTTGTGTTTTTTGTATCTCCATTGTTTTAACTTTATTTCTGCCTTACAGTAGTGTTGCCTTGGGTATTATTAGTTGATGATATATTTTTATTCACAATTGGTTTCAGCTATTCCTATACCTTCTTAATATGATAAGTTTGTCCACTCCCGTTTCTGTCATAAATTGCTTTAAGAATTCTGTTGCAATTTTCAAGGTAAAAACAATGTTTTATGTCATATTTGCAATAAACGTGTTTCTGATTGTGCTCATGTACTTTTGAATTTGTGTACAGTGCATTTATATAGTTCCACATATATATTAGTTCATTTTTGATGTTCATAGAGATCAGCATGTTTATTATCATAGCATAGATACTTATTATAATATACTATGTTCTGATACTTGGTATAATTATAATGTGGTGTTTTTGGATAATGATGCTCATATTCCTTCTTATGAGCTGTAATTACTGTCAGCAACATTATATTGTACTAAATGGGTTAAAGAGATGGGTATTCCGTTGTGTGATGTCACTGGGGTGGAGCACGCGCCTGTGCCAGGTCATGTGACCTGGGCGCTGATCTTCTGCCAGCTGATCTGACAGCCGGCCACGTGCATCCCTAGCGTGGGCCAGCTCCGTGCAGAAGCCAATGTGCCAAGGCCCACACCCTTACTGAGGGAAGGGCAATACTATTACCCTTTATTTATAAAAAGTGCTAACTGAACAACCTATTTACCCACTTCTTTTTGATTAGATTTAAATTTTACAACTCCACAAAGAAAAGACATGCAAACTCTGAGAACATTTCAGTGTGTACATATGCACAAATATATACAAACATGATTTAAGATTATTGCATTTATACCAATCCATGTCCTTTAAAATATAACTATTAGAATTGTCTTTTCAATCTGTTGTTCCTTGCAATTCAAACTCCTACGTCTTATATATTGTATGTTTGTAAAATGATTGGCCATGCTCCTGGGCTCTATCTGTATGGGCTGTCAGTAGAATAAGTGTGGACAATGAGGCTTTGTGTGTGACACGGAAATGTAGCCTATGTTGGCACACACCAGAGGCTGTGAGGGGAGGGAGGCATTGAGAAAGCTGATATATAACAGGAGAGGGAAAACCATGCAGTGGGCTAGAGGATCCGTGTGATAATAGAGGAGTGACTCGCTAAAGTTATTGCTGGACTACAACTCCCAGGATTACAATAGGATTAAAATATTGTTTATATATAATCTTCGTTGTATATTTTAAGCAACCCTATTTTTTTCTGCAGCCTGGCACTGTGACACATAAATGTGACAATAATTGTAGAAGTAGTAACAGCAGCATCAGCAGTATTGCATAATGTTACCACTTATCTGGGTCTGTACAAGGGAAATCCTCATTATATATTTTCTTGATTTACAATTTCCCCAAATTTACCATTTTTTAATGGGCCTACTCCCATGATTTTTACCTCCAAAGCTACGCATATACAGTATTTATACTTTTGTCTACAGTAGTTTTTTGTTGTACATTGAAGCAAGTGTTTAGTATTGTATAGTAATTAATGTTTCAGTTATTGTACATACAGGATGGAATTCGATTCCCTGCATAGTTCTTTAGAACAACGCGGGCCTCGCACTATTTTCATTACTGCGGTAATAGCTGCACTTTGTTACAGTTACTATGGTAATAGCTGCGCGTTGTTACCGTTACTACAATAATTTCAACGCTGATTTTTCCTCGCAGCTTTGTGAGCCGCGAGCAAAAATCTGCTTTAAAATTATCGTAGTAACGGTAATTGAGTACTTCCCGCGCTGTCCTTTATTTAATTGAATTCCCCCCACAGTATATAAGACTGGATACATTTGGGGCTAGATTTACTAAGCTGCTGGTTTGAAAAAGTGGAGATGTTGCCTTTAGCAACCAATCAGATTCTAGCTGTCATTTTGTAGAAAGCACTAAATAAATGAAAGCTAGAATCTGATTGGTTGCTATAGGCAACATCCCCACTTTTTCAAACCCGCAGCTTAGTAAATCTAGCCCTTGGTTAGATAAGGACATTAGATTTTTTTCCCCTCAAGTTAATATTTTATTTGACTGTACAGATTGTTTGCCTGGCACTCTTTCTTTCTGTCTAAATGTGACTTTGTAAATAGACTAAGTTATACTCTAACTCCCAAACTTCCAGCAGAAAAACAATTAAAGAGGAAATGACACTTGGAGAATGGATTTTTTTTTTTTTGTCTGTAACACATTATTAGGTCTCCTAAGATAAACGGTACTATGTTCTAGCTTTACAGACCTCCAACTACATCCTGGTTGCTGTGGTTTTGTGCTAGGGGATTTGCAGGAGACTTCCTGCTGGCCCTACTGGTTAGATGAAGAGTAGACTGCTCACTGAGCAATCGAATCCCATATCAGCATGGCAAAGCACATAGAGGCCTAATTGCACAGATCCTACCATTCATTGGCTAGGCTGAATGACTGGTTTGTAATGTGCATTTGGCCTCACATCCATCGAATGGGCTGATTGTCTTATGCAATTTGCCACACTTGGCTTATAAATTCTAATCTGACAGT
This sequence comes from Mixophyes fleayi, assembly GCF_038048845.1. Taxonomy (NCBI): domain Eukaryota; kingdom Metazoa; phylum Chordata; class Amphibia; order Anura; family Limnodynastidae; genus Mixophyes; species Mixophyes fleayi. The sequence goes on from NC_134407.1 coordinate 166,459,475, forward strand.
ACCTGGCCATGCATTGTGTCACTGACAAAACTGAACATATTGGCCAACCAAATCTGTATGTGCGTAGCTAGTTGTATACAGTCATGGTGTTACACTTCCACAGTATGGAACATCAGTAGTTATAATGATGTCACAGAAGTATGACAGGGAGTCCTCCTAGTCGTATGCAGAAGGACTTTATAGAATGCTGTTACTCGCAGAAATGAGAATACTGATTTAAATAATATAAATAAAGTTATCTGATATTCCGTGTAAAGTAAAGGTTTGATATGTGATAAGAAAGCAGAAGCCTTACTGTATGCATTGTTTGCAAACTGCTCCATAGCTAATGGAGTAATTATTGCAGTAGTACATGTTTGCTTGTTTGTTAGTTTTTCAAAAAATGTCCTGTGATAAAGACATTCTATTAGATCCCTTCTTACCCTTTGACACCTGGTAATAGTGTTTTACTGACCCCACTAAAGAGGTTGGGAATAGACAGCTCTCTTACTGGATATAGTCATGTTTAATTATGGTGATATGATATGGTTGGATATCAGCAGAGCCCATACAAAATGTCTACTTTCTAGAGACCCAGTAACACCAATCTTGCGCAGGGACACTTTTAAGTGCACCAGTTGCCTACATGCCTGCGGCTCTCAGCCGATAGCAGGCAGGCTATGCTGGGACTTGTAGTTTCACAACACTTGGAGAGCCATAGGTTTTCCAGGCCTGCCTACATGTAGTTCATGCAGTCATTGTGTTATTTAATATATCTGAGAATTGAATCTATTGCTAGGAACCAGTGACATCACTGATGCATCTGTGGTGAATATTTTGTACACATATTTCTCAGTTTGCAGGGATGTAAAGGAAAGATACCGGTCAGGAGGTTGCCATGGCTCATACAGCAAGCCAGAACTTCTCGTAGTAGCTTGGTTAAATGAATATTATGAAATGTTAAAATGTCACGTAATGGGCATATATAAACTCCTATGACAGTGGCAAGTCATTTTAGTAGGTACCAACGTCTACCAGCTGTACCATGTGACTGGAGCTGCAATAATGACTACTGTCATGGAGGGCAGGTTTGTGCTGTGTGTAGCTGAGAGGAAGTTTCCATGACAATGGAAGCACTTGTGCCTATTGGTGACTGAAAATATAAAAAAAACAACATTTAAATGCATCAATGTGGCTGCTAATAGGACAGTCAAGGGCATTTATGGAAAAAAAAAAAAAAAGAAGAGGTTTCACGGAAAATCTGTGGAGAAAAAGGGGAGATGAAAATTAGTGGGCAAAATTGGTCTAAGTTTATAAACTGCACTCCGCTTTTAGAAAAGCATTCCCCCCCCCCCCCCCTCAATAGCACTTTGAACATGTCCTATGCTAGGTCTGACCTGGAGTAGGAGAAGCTCCATTTTTTTTTGTCACAAGTGTTACTTACCTTTTATAAATGTTGCAACACGAGTCTTTTATAAGGCTCAATCCTTTTTGCACTAAGTCACAGGGGGCATCTGACATCTGTACTGCGCACCCTGAATTATAAGCAGTTAATTTGCAAAATAGTTTTATAAATAACCCTTGATATACAAACACATCTTTTATTTATATAGCACCAACAGATTACACAGTGCTGTACACTACGAGAACTTTATTCAGGCACATAAGTTCCTGGCCTGGTGGAACTTACTATCTAATTTCCCTACCACAGGCGCATACACACCAGGCCCAATTTAGTCAGAAGCGATTCATACCGCCAGTATGTCTTTTGACCATGCGAAGAAACTGGAGGACCTGGAGGAAACCTATGCGGACATGGGGAGGACATAGTAACTCCAAGTAGATAGTACCTAGGTCATCATTGAACCCAAGGTGCCAGCGTTGCAGGGCAGCAATGCTAACCACTGTGCCAGCATGGTGCAAGTAGCTATTTGATGGTAATTAATATTCTGCACTATATAATGATACACAGTATCTTAACACTGAAAATAAATATTCTGGTCTATATAATTAATCGCTACAGATAAGAACATGTTGCGTTGTATAATAATAATAGTCCATATGTTTGTACAGTAATAATATGTTGCGTTATAAGTATATAACATAGCAACCTGGCTATGCTGCGATGATCATAACAGGGGTTTTCACAATGAAGGGGTTAATTGGTTTGGAAGTACACATCAGAGAAAAGGTGGGGTGTTGCCATGCTGTGTGGGAGGGAGGGGGTCTTGTGTGTGCATGTGCAGACCTGCTGCTGGTGAGCAGGGAGGAGATCAATCCCAGAAGGGGTCATGAACTAGCAGGCAGAGCCCTGACTGTGCTCTATGTGTGAGCTCTGCATTCATGTAAAAGGGGTTACTGTCACAGTTTGTGGGCTTTGTGGATATCGGGGGATAATTGTGATTTGGCAGTAGTGAACATTGTTGGCCTTTCAAAATAGTTTTGGTTTGACAAAGAGTGTGTTATTGTGTATTTAAGCCAGGCCCTCCATCATGACTCTTTCCACCCCGTGCAAAATGCTCTGCTACTGAACCCCCGTTTCATTTACTATTGTAGTTACAAGTGCTGAACTAATTAATTGGTGTTTTCAAAAAAACAAAATAAAAAATAAACACCATTCACATCTATTAACTCAGTACTGGTATTTGCAAAAAAGCAGAGCATTATGGGAGCACAGCATTTTATACTGAGTGTACAGTTCTTATGATGAAGGGTCTGTTTTGCGCTGTTTGCTTATACTTGAAAAGTTCTATTAGGTCTCCCTTGGTGTTCAGTGTGAATAAGTTAAGAGTATGTGTGCAGACTCTACACAGTAATGACTCTATTCTTGTCACTGTTGTCTTTCACACAAAGGGACAAGTCTATAATCTTATTTGCAGGTGTCTGGAACCAAATGGGCCAGTCTTGTAATTATAGTACAGGTGAGTGGCTATTCATAGGTTAGGCTGGGTACACAATATACAAAATTTCTCCTGATGCGATATCCTTAACGATTTTAGCAACGATTAAAAAAAAAAGCCCCAATCAGCATGCCAATTCATGTGTACACACTAAACACATTTTACAATATTTACCTTCAGATCTGTGCTCTTCATGTGTCATAACCATTGGCTTAAAAGATCGTGACTTTGCACGCTCCATAGAGATCTATGGACACTGCCAGTCATGAGTACAAACACACTGCAGAATTGGAACGACATTGTTCCATTGTTCAACGAGATTTTTAGTTTGGCTTAAAAATCAAATTAAACTATACTATGAACTTTGGTATGATAATCGTTCATCGTTGCAGTGTACACACATATGCGATATCGGGCTGAACGGTTGTTTATTGATTGATTGACCTGATAATTGGCTGAAAACACTGTAAAGTGTACCCTTCCTTAGACTTGAACTTTTTTGCAGGTTTCTGAATTCACTTGTAGTGTTTCATCTTGTTCTTGACTTTGAACTCTTTCTGTATGTGTCTGGATAAGAAGAGGTTAAGCATATGTGGTAGGGTTAAGAAAGTACTCGTGATAAAGTTTAGGATATGACCATGGGTTTCCCTCCCCGCAAAGCTTGCACTAATTCTTCAGGGATCAGAAGAGGCTACACTTGTGTATCTTCTGTAGGTGTCTGGATCTTGATAGGGTTAGTGTGCTCTTCTTCTGTAAGTGTCTGGGTCTGAAGACGTTAAGCCTGCACTTGTTCAGCAGGTAACTAGATCTGTAGAGGTTAAGCTTCTGCATGTTTTGCAGGTATCTGGATCTGGACAGGTTGATTTTCTGCTTTTCCTGTTTGGTTGTGGAGAGGATAAGCTTGCACTTGGTCTGTTGTTATCTGGACCTTAGGAGTTATAGCTTGCAGTCTTTCTGCAGGTGCCTGGATCTAGGTGGTCAAGCTAGTGCTTGTTTTGCTGGTACCTGTATCAGAAAGTGTTGCGATTGCAATCTCATCTGCGGATGTCTGGTTGTGGATAGATTAATCTTTTTCTTAAGAGTGTCTGTCTGGATCTGGATAGGTTAAGCTTGCCCTCATTCTGCCATTGTCTGGATCTGGAAAGGTTAAACTTGCACTCTCTCATTTCCTGTATCTTTAGACGCTCCTATTTCTCTATTTTTAGAACCACCAATATCCAGTTCATTCACCTTAACCCTTTCATGTCAGGGTAGGCCCAGGAAATGGAAAGAGGAGCATTAGAGGATAAAGGTCAAGTTGGAATAGTATGGACAGCCTAAATTCCTCTTTCCATAATCAAGTGTCAATTATGAATTTTCTTTGAAGCACTATACATCAATCATTAATTAGCAAAAGTTAATGCCTGCAGTATTTTATTCCTCTCTAAAGAAACCAGACCAGCAAATCTTTGATTTTAGCTTGTAAATCTCTCCACAGTTTTGCAGAAAATGTTGGTATCAAATAATAATAAATATATCATACCTGGCCATAAGTCACAAGTGGCTGGTGTGGAACTGGAACTGCTGAGGTGAAGAAACATACTGAGTCATTGAGGGATTTCCTGTCAGTCCTGCTGTGCAACGCAGTACTGGGGCTGACATTGTTCCTGATTCTCTCAAAGTTTACACTGTAATATGTACTCACAATCCCTAATATCTCCTTGTCTAACATACATTCTCTAACTCTTCTTATTTCTATATCTCATTCCTGCCATCTAATATATCCACCAATAGTTATCATGTCTACTCTTGTTTGTTTGATATCTCTATTTTTTATATATAAAATACGAAAGCTGACGAGTGTTCATAAGAGCTTGGTGCTCAAAATTGTTGGTGATTATATGAAACTTAGTTATGTTTAGGATGATGGATGCACAATTAGTCCTATAAGATGGTATAAGTAGAGTGATGATGTTGCTATGGATTCAGGACATAGGGAATAGTGATCCCTAATTATATGAACCTCAATAACGTGTGAAGTTGGGGGCTATTACCTTATGTCAGGGCTGGACAAATCATAGTACAGTAACTATTAATATAGATGGGGGGGCAAAAAAGTGGAATTGGGAGATGGAGAGGAAGGTGAAGGCTGGGACCACAGAGGCCCACAGGAATCATGTCATCTGGTTAAATAGAATAAAGCATAATGTATTGAGCAAGATATCTGTTTAAGTTAGGCTAATGAAACGGGAGGGGGGATTCAGAAATCCCACCTTGTTGTATAAAGGTCTTTTTGGTATTGTTTATAATAGTTATATATTTATTGAATATGTTTGCCATACTGTAAGGATTACTACCATTGCAAGCATAGTAGGGGTGTCTCCCTGGCTCTAAGAAAGTTCTAACTGGCTCCTATTTTCACTAACTGGTTTTTGAAGTTTTACATTATATTTTTCACATGTGCTTTAAGTCCTTTTTTGTAAATATCCTATTTACAAAACAGTTGTTACTGTTTGAAGTATGCAGCTGCTAATAGCAATTGGTTTTGTGCACATGCACCTATTTGACTGACTTGCACATACATAGGTGCACATCCACTTTACGCTTTTGGGGAATGCTTTGCTGCACATGGGTTGCACTATGTTGGATTACTGACCCAGGTGGGAGTGCACTTGCTAGCAAAAGTAAAAACTACACTTTCAAGTACTGCCTACTATCACATTTAGACAACCTCCGTAATTAATTTCAACTTTTTTATTTTCCTTCTAAAATGCAACTTGTTTGGCACCTCATTAATGTCTTAAGTAAGTCATGAGACTAAGATTAGGACTGTCATTACTTCATCTGTCATATTTGTAGATTTTAATGTTTTTATTACATTGGTATTTGTTCACCTATAAATCTGCATTCAGGCATAAATTCCAATTAGTTAGTGCCAAATGCATACCATTGAAAGTACAGATCGACTTGCAATTATCATCACCTTCAAGAAAGTGAATAAGGTTTGTTTGCAGGGGGTTTTGAAGTCCCCAGCTAACCTGGGAGCAATTAACACTCATTTAAATATCTCTTCTTATAACAAGAAATCTTGTTTTTTCACATAGGCATTACTGTACCTCACCCACTTTTAGCAAGGAGCACCCTGATTCTCCCAGTTCCCTCTATCAGAAGGAGCTAAATTTGGGTTTAAAATTGCGTCCTTACAGTTGCCACCATTTTACGGTCAGATCCATGTGCTTGCCATATAAATGGGTGCAGTAATGCAAAAATTGGTACATGGCATCACCAAATGGCATTTACGCTGCAAGTCCGCAATTTATGTAGCTTTGTAAATATCCCTTTTGTGTATCTCTATTTTTCTCTCTGTCAAAGCTGCCTTGACCTTTTTTTTTTTTTTAAAAAAAGCCTAGGGATGAACCAAATCTTGAATTCAGATTGGGATTTGCTGAATGCTAAAATATTTTTTTTACCAAGTCTCCATTTCATCCAAATCGTTAAGATTCAGTCAGGCAGATCCAGATTTCAGGCGGTTTTACTGTGCAAGACCTTGAATACTTCTCCTAAAATACTGCTCCGTGGAGCCTCATTTATTGCTTAAATAAAGTTACAGATATTTTATTATTTAAGCCCCTCCAACTTATTTTTATGATGCCGGTAAAGGTTTGGCTTAATATATTTTAACTCTTATAACTGTCCTTCATAATGCTTCCATCCACACCCTCAACTCCTCCTGTCCACCATGTATATATGTAATGACCCCTCTATGTATCCACCTGTTTTCTGACTCCCTCTATATTTTTTTTGCTCTATTCATTTCCCACTTTAGCTATCTTCCTCTTTTTAGATACTCCACATTCCACTCAGATTTATTCCCTCACTCTCTGTCCACCCCTATTTTTCTTTGTGCCCATGGCTACCTCTGCCAGTTCTTTCAGTTTGTCTCTTTATGCCAGTGTTTTCCTAGTCCATTCTGCTTTTTATTTCGCTTATCCTTGTCCACCCCTTGCCTCTTTTTGCTAAAAAAAAGACTTGAAATATACACCACACCTCACTGATGCCCCCACCTCTATCTGGATTGCGTTAGTAAGAAGATTAAGGATGAGGATTTGCATGTGATTGAAGTGAGACGCTGCAGTTCAGGGATTCCCACGCTGAACCATACAGGCATCAGTACCCTCCTCCCATAGTGACATGCCACTACTGCTCCCCCTACAATCCTCACAAATTCCACTACAGCCATGACTTGCCCCAACACCATATGCACAATACAAAGTCACAACTGCCACACCTGCAAGGTATCACAATAATGGTTCTTGTGGCTGTTGTTATCTGGTACTGATTTTAATCTATATCTAGCATTTTGTCTTGAATACTGACTTCCCATCTTCCAGTTGTATCTGTTTTGTTTGACACAGCTTCCATAGCTGTAATTTGAATCTTTTACCAGAATGCTTGGTATTGGGCAGTTTTTCGACAAAGTGTGCCACTGTGGAAAAGCTTTGAGATGATCATGCTACAAATACCATATGTTCTGTAGAGTTTTTAAAAATGGTATTCCCTAAATCTGTTTATATGCACTTCCCTTACAGCACATGGATACTTGTCTGGCTTATACTTGCAACTTTCTGCAGCATAAGAATACAGGAATACTGTGTTTGGTATGGAAAGGGTTAAAGTGCTTCTCTGGAGGTGGCCCAGACGGATCTGCTGCTATGCTTGGTCTTAAAAGGAGGGTCTGTGTCTCAGTGGGCAGCACCTGGGATGTGAGCCAAAAAACATTCACATGCCATGCTTTTATTGCACAACTGTATGCCAGGCTGCGCTGAACCACAAGAGCTGTGTTATTTGCAGAAGCCTCTCGCTAGTGTCAAAAGAAAAACAGCCAGGCTTCTTTTTAAGATAACATGAGTACTTAAAGTGAATCCGTCACCTACATGCAGTGGAAACAGCCATCTTCATGAGGAAGCAGAAGAATGTAGCTTGTCAAGTCGCTAGTAAATAGTTGCATTTTCTAGAGTATTGGTTCAGCCCACAAAGTGGCGGCTTACTTTGCATATAGGCAACGGGAACTCTTTAAACATGCAGGCTTAATGCTGGATTCATGCCCAATGTCAGATTACTTTCATATCTTCCACCACTGAATTTGTGGTCTGGTCAGTTCATTAACAGTAATGTTAATCCAGAGTAAGGCGGAACACTGAGTCTTTTATTCAACATATTTGTTCATCTGTTTTATGTACAAGATAGATTAATTTATCATGGGTACTCCCTCAATATTGCCTTTTCAAGTTCATGAGATTGGTTCATGGACCCTGTAGCGCATGCACTACTAGAGATTGGTTCCCATGACCTGTTCAAATGCCTCCCTAGAGAGGTGGAACAGTTTGATGTATATGTGATTATGTGCTTATATATAGATAGGTGGTACAGGAGCACCGAAACAGCTGTTGCATGCATTTTTTACATACACTAGCATGAGTATACTATTGAAATGCTGCTAATTTGTCCTAATTGACTTGCTGCTATGGATGTTACAATGGAAGAGTTCTGATTTGGAGTTTATATGCAATAAGAGGCTTTTTTTCTTTGTGGTTTAGGTTTTACTTGGATATAGGACACACGTACATACACACTTGCACTACTCTAAAACTCCCCTTATTTTGTTGTCCAATAGTGTTTAGGAGACTACTCTGAAATAATAATACTCTGAAAGGCATCTATAGCCTACATGACTCCAGAAACCAAAAACCCTGAATAGTTTTAATTCTTGAAAGTTGGCCATCTTAAACCTACATTCTCCAGACAACAAATTCCATAAATTTTCTTTTCCAAAGAGGTTTTTCAGCTTAGTTAAGATGAACTGTGTTACCTGCGTGGTGCTCTGGGCAATAGGAATTGTTCCTTTCCACGCCCCATTATATATATTCCATTATGTCTCTTGCCCCATCAAAATCAATTTTTTTTTTCCTTTCCTGTATGACTACGTCTGAGCCTTTACTTTCTTACAGGCTTCTCTAGACCACTGCAGTCTTTCACTATCATAATATTCTCTTATCATTTGTTGTTGGCCACCCTATTCACACTATACTGTTCTCTTCTATTGTTCTTTCCTGCCCTTTCGACCTTTTATCTGTTTTTTCTCACTTGCCCCTAAACTTTTTATGTTCTCACACTGTTTGTAAGCCTCTAATCTTGCTTTCTTAGATATATATATATATATATATATATATATATATATATATATATATATATATATATATATATAAATAAATAAATAATATAGAATGCGCGCACACATCAGTGGGTTGCAGACTTGTCTCGTTCTAATGCAGCAGCAAACACAAAGCAGCTGTTGATTCCAAGAAGTCTCCATAATGAACCACGTGGAAGTCGGAGCTGGAAGGTAAGGCTCCGCTGTTAACTCTTTGTAATCTGCAGAATATTGGTGCAGCAATCTCTTCCTCATACATTCTTAAGTTTTGCAGCAGCGCTAGGGTTAACCTGTGTTCTGCCACTACTGCAGCTGCTTTGTATCCTACACATACTAATGTATTTATCAATAGTGCCGAAAGCAAGGAAGGGGTGCGCCCTGAGGCTCTGTTACTGGGAGAAGCAGGGAGGAGAGTAAGGGGAACACTGCCATATATCTTATCCTTTCTGGCTTGCTTTCACACCCCATCAATATGGATGTCTCTCTTTCTCCCATTATCTCTCACACCATCACTCTTGCTTGCTAATCCAATCCTGTCTCCCCTTTTTTTTCCTCCACATTTTTCTTTGTCCTTTTTACTGCTTCCTTTATACTGTTCCCAACATTCACATCTCAACAGCTTTCTCTCTTTAGTTTTTAGTACCTTTTTTGCTCTTTCTCCGCTCTATTTTTTTCTGCTTTTCTACCTGTCATTGTTTCCTCCATCCATGATCCATGCCAACCCCACCCGTAATATTTCCCTACCATCATTGCTTTCTCCCTTTCTTCCGTTTTCCAGTTAGTTTCATCTGTGTCCCCTAGTTTCTCCCTCTGCACTATCTGGCACTTTCTGACCTTCACCCTCAGATCTGTCTCCCTTAAATTTTGTGGATACTTTTATCATCTTTTGGTTGTTTTTCCTCCTCCTCTCTCTCTAGCTCCCATATCCCTCCCTCATTTTATGTTAAACTGTAGCACCTCACACCTTTTATTTACTCTGTGTTCCCCTTTTCTTTCCCTCCCGTTCTGAACTACTCTGCACCTTCTTGGTTATATTATGGACATACATTACTGTAAGCCAGATTGACACAATGTCTATGGATCTCACACTGTTGACTCCTGCTCTATCATTCTGCTGTTTCTGTTTCTTGTTTGACTAGTTCTCTGCATTTTATCCCTTTATTCTTCAACCTAAAATCTCATAACCTTCAATAACTTACTCTTCACATGTATCTTTTTTTCTACATCTATACATTGTTCTTCCATATTGTGACTCCACTTCATGCACTTCCCATTACCTTTATTTTGCTTCTTTCCTTCCCTCCGTCCCATTTCTATCTTTTCTCCACTTCCATTTTTTCCACCTTGTGCTATATTAGCAGTAGTTACACAGTCCTGTTAATGTCTGTGTAAACACAAACTGCAGCTGCCAGCCTCAAGTCTCAATATGCTTCCAGAGTGTCACATTTCCAATATTATACCAGTGCCAACGCCATCCTCAGATACACACTGTGCTGTAAATACATGTAATGGTGTATCGGTGTATGAGAGCGGGTTGTTAGACATGTAAATGTATGTAATGTACGTGATAGGGAGGCTGGAAATGTCCCATCCGTGCTATGATTACATGTGATCATGTATCAGACGGAGGCATTGCCAGCCCATCCCTCCCATTCAATGATACACCATTATATGTACCCATGGCACACACAGAGGCATTGCCCTACATCCAGCCCTCCTCCCACCTCACATTCACCAATACATTATTACATTTATTACGCGCACTAACACCAATTATATTCACAGGACCGATGGAGGCAACAGTAATTAACTATTACATGTATTTACACCTCAGGCAAAGGTATTGACAGCCTAAACTATATACATTGATGCCGTGATGTGCGTCATTATGACACGTACCCACCCACTTCAAAGGCCAGTGAGCAGCCTACAGGTAGAATTGCCTACTTTCTTGGGAGTGTGGGAGGTCTGCAATAATTCGGGAGTCTCCTGGAGAAAACAACTATGCATTACATGTGTTCATAACACAGATAGAACCACTGCCAGCCTAAACTATACACACACTCATGCACCATTACTTATCAATAGAATATCAGGGGAAGACACACTGAGGTACTACACACAACGACACACCATTATAGTTGTGGTTAGCACAGACAGAGGCAGAGTCGGTCTTTCCATCACATACTCATGCACTGCTACATGAATTCACAGTGCAGGCTGGTAGTGCCTACCTCTGCTTCATACTAACACTCCATTACATATATGTATAACTCTGATAGAGGTAGTACCAGCCTTCTCTACCACACTAACACATTACATGTATTCATAATTCAGACAGATGTAGCGTCAACCTCCCCCTCACATACTAACACATCATTACATGTATTTATAGCCCAGACAGAAGCACCGCCAGCCTCCCTCTACCACTCACTGTTACACTAACATGTATTCACAGCCCAGACAGAAGCACTGCCAGCCTCCTCCTCCCACACTAATACACCCTTACATGTATTCATAGTACAGACATGGCCAGCCTTCTTGTACATGCCATGACATATGTTAACACAAAACGAGCCAGTGTCAGCCTCTCCCGCACACAATGATGCACCCTTACATGTATTCATAGTACAGACATGGCCAGCCTTCTTGTACACACTGATATACTATGACATATGTTAATAACACAGACCAAGGCAGTGTCAGCCATTACATGTATTCACAACGTAGACAGGCAGTGACGGCCTCCCTCCTTACGCAGTAACACTATATTACATGTATTTACTGCACAGACTAAAGCAGTGCCAACCTCCATCTCATGCTAAAGCTCTGTGTTCGTAGTATTCACAGTAGAGAACAAAGCAGAGCCAGTCTTCATCTCTTATTAAAATACCATTATATTTATACAGAGCAAAGATAGAAGCACTCTCTTCCATCTTCACACACTGATACACCATTAAATTTATTGGTGACGTAGGCTGAACTTTACCAACCTGTGCGTACATCATTGCATATATTCACAGAACAGACAGGCTGTAAAACCAGGAGTCTTGCACTGCTATCATTTAACTTCTGTGGTTCAGGTACAGCCTCCCCCACAGTCCCCTAGTGAGGTATATGCCGAGGCAATCTTGTGATTAATGTCATGCCTGTGGGATTAGCATGTTTTTCCTTCTAGGTAGTGACCGTGCTTTGCTGAATTGCATGTTCTTATTCATGTATGTGCACTGATGAAAAGCGTGCAGAAGTGGTCCTCAGCATAGCAGAGCCTGCGCTTCCCATGATAATGAGGAATTAGTGCAGGAAAGAGGATAGGGAGAGCAGCTGCAGTCTTAAATCCAACTGACCCTTTCTTGTCCTGCAGGAAGTTACTGCAGGTCCTTTACCGTTCCCCACACACAACTATTACTGAACCCTCCTGCATTGCCTCCATCTTTACTGTTCATCTACTGTTCTATGACCTGCAGCCCTCTCTTGCTCCATGTTTTCCCTGCTATTCCCCTACACAGTCCTAACCCAGAACAAGAGCTACGAAGCTTGGTGTCATGACGTACACCGTTATATTTGTTGCACTTCTAGTTTAATTGAATGTATATGTGCACAGACCTTTTGTTCTTTATTGTGAATCTCACTTTTAACAACGTTGTAACTTCTTCGTATCTTTCTATTCCAGTATTGTTCATTTGCTGACTGCCATCCTCAGCTGTGCCACGTTTTTCTATCACACCCAGCTACTTTCACATTCATTCCTGTGGACACCCTTAACCCTCACCTGTCTCTCAGCCACATGTAGCTCAACACTCGGCTCTTCTTTACTGCTCACAGTATTAATATGTCTTTATCATGCTATGCTACCACTCTGCTGCTCCATTGCTGGGTTCACCAAGAGGGGCCTCCTCCCCTACTATTTGCTGATTTTCTTTCTACCTTCCTCATGGGACTCTCATTGATCCTTTAATGTCCTGCAGTTCAGACTGAGCAATGAGTTATAGTCTTTAATGCACTTCGCCTTTTCTGTCTGAACGGGAATCTTTCATGGGCATTAACCCTTCCACTACTGCCATTCTTCCCAAATCCTAACTGTACCTTAAGGAAAAAGTAAAGCAGCTGTACTAATTTAGTTTTGTTTATTTCTGATTTGCCATACACTCTCATACAATTACTTGTACTAATAACACAATTATAAATACACATGCCTTTTCCCGGTCTTTTAAAAACAACAATGAATGGCCAAACTTTTATGGTCCAATCATTATACTCCAGGCAATTTTGCATATTATTCATATGAATAATAATAATAATCTTTGAAATCTATTGAAAACAGTATGCATAACAACATTTGTACGTATGGGCAGCTTAAGGACAAAGCTTGTATAGCAAAGGTGTGGCTTAATGCCCTCATGAGTGGTCAGTTCTGAGATGCAGTCCATCCTTTCTCTGTCTAGATTGTAAAATCTCATAAGCCAGGATCTTTCCCCTTTTGTGTCACTCTGTAATTCTACTGTATGTTGATATTGCACCTCAGTTAAATTTAATTACACGCTATTTTTTGGTTAACTTGAAAAATACAGTTTGAGTGTATGAGAGAGATCATAGCATCAGTAGGCATTGTTGCTATCTCTTACATAGTTAGATAATCACGTGGGGCTTGGAAGTAGAATAATTTCAGAAATATTTTTGGCGTTATAATGTGGTTTCTCCTACCACAGCTGTCTCCATGCTTGCAGGCAGCAGATGGAGGCAGTTGGAAGTGTAAGTCGCAAAGATACTCCTGGCTTGACTTGCACACCTCAGTTGAGTTTTGTTGTTACTTTTAAACTTTTTTGTAATATGAAAAATAGTTGATTATATTTAAGGTTTGCATAGCTGATGTTATTTATCAACCTCAATTAAAAGCAACATTTGTTGCTGTGGAACATTTAATATTGCAAATCAAATTAAAAAGTAGTAAAAGGTGTGTTTTTTTGCTTTTATAATGATCTGAACATGCTTGTCAACACCTGTAGATATGTAAAAACAAAAACATTTTACTCCATTAGGAAGGATACATATCAATTGGCGTTTTTACTTGCGTTGTGTTGCATTGCATTATTGTTTTTTTAATGCTACTTGTTCCATTGTTATGCATTTCAATGCATCGGAAAGCCTACAGAAGAATGTGAAAAATACATATCAAACATACTTTCGTTTCATATGGTTTTTACTAGCATTAAAAAAATGCATTCAAAATTCTAGTGGGTATGTACCCTTACAGTCTTTTATAGGGAACACCTTGCCATCTCTCAGTACATACATGGGCCTTCCCATCTCAGCATGTCTGTTACAGTGTTACTCGTTAGGCAGTAGCTACTTTCATTTTTTCTTTGTATATATCATATGTTCCCTGCATTGCCAGTTATTTATTTTCCTCTCACCTGCCTACCACTCCATCATCATTTTTCTCTACTCACGGTGACATTTGTTCTCCTGTTGTCCCTGTACTGTGTTTGCCCACACCCACTCAATCACTTTTCACACCTTGCTTCTCCTTCCCTCTCTCGCCTGTCTCTGTATATCATCTTTTATCTATTAAGCACCGACATATTACACAGTGCTGTACATTGAGGGAGTCATGATACAAACAATGACATGAAACGAAAGGTAAAGATGGCCCAGCCTAAACGAGTTTACAATCTAAGGATGTCATTGCTTGATAACCCTTTAAATTAAATATACTCATTAAAATCCAATCTTGTTTGATTTTAATTGAATTGCAAAGACATTAAAATGTGGGCGACACTAGATTAAATAAGATCATATGTAGATATCTAAATCAAATGGTAATTTAATCAGCAGTGGTGGAAAATTTGAATCCAAAATGGTAAAATATAGGCTATTTGAAGTGTTTGTATTCTGTTTGTCTACCAATGTTATCATTTGTGATCGTTACTTATCGACTTCATCATTTGTCTGGAGGAAAAATCTTGTGCCATAACTGAAAATCTATCTAATCTTTTATTATGTATATAAAAAAAGAAGTTTTTTTGTCTGTTTGTTGGTGAAATATTCCACAGCTCCAAGGTACATACTTATTTAGCATAATAAAGTAAGCTATTAGACCACATAGCGACAAATATTGAAAATATAATGTTTGGGTTGTAAACAATTGTTTGACTGCTGGAAGGAAACGTCGCCACAACACGACATAACGGTAACGTGACAAAGCATTTAATCTCATTTTCTAAACAGCATTTTTGGTCTATTTGCCAAATAATTGGCTAATATATAAAATTTGCTACAGATTACAAATTGGACCCGCGCAATACAAGTTGACCCTGTTTGTTGTATATAAATCCAATTATGAGTTATCATATTTTATAAATGTCACTGTTTCCCTATTAATTCCTCTGTTTCTGTCACTTATCTCTGGTGTTCTGCTCATACTTCATGGGGAAACAAAGCAATAACCAAAGATAATGATACAATCAGGATATCACGTTGGGAGAGTGTGGAGGGACACATCCAGGATATGTGTACACTTATTTATTCATCTGCACACTACATAAAAAAAATGTTCTTCTGTCTTGTTAGTATTAAAGGGCCATTCTACACAAATTCCTATTCTGTGAAGCACATAGTTCAGATGAATTGAAATTAATTTCAAAGTCCCTCTTTGCTTTTCTGTCATGCTGATTGGGTTAGAATAACAGACTGGAAGCTTTAAAAAGGAGGGTGGTGCTTGAAATCATTGTTCTTCCTCTGTTAACCATGGTTAGCTGCAAGGAAACACATGCAGTGATCATTGCTTTGCACAAAAAGGGCTTCACAGGCAAGGATATTTCTGCTAGTAAGATTGCACTTAAATCAACCATTTATCGAATCACCAAGAACTTCAAGGAGAGAGGTTCAATAGTTGTGAAAAAGGCTTCAGGGCACCCAAGAATGTCCAGCAAGCGTCAGACCTGTCTCCTAAAGTTGATTCAGTGCGGGATCGGGGCACCACCAGTGCAGAGCTTGCTCAGGAATGGCAGCAGGCAGGTGTGAGTGCATCTGCCCACACAGTGAGGTGAAGACTTTTGGAGGATGACCTAATGTCAAGAAGGCCAGGTAAAGAAGCTACTTCTCTCCAGGAAAAAATTCAGAGACAGACTGATATTCTGCAAAAGGTACAGGGATTGGAATGCTGAGGACTGGGGTAAAGTCGTTTTCTCTGATTAATCCCTTTTAGATTGTTTGGAGCATCTGGAAAAACACTTGTCCAGAAAAGTAAAGGTGAGCGCTACCATCAGTCCTGTGTCATGCTAACAGTAAAGCATCCCAAGACCATTCATGTGTGGGGTTACTTCTTAGCTAAGGGATTGGTCTCACTTACAATTTTGCCTAAGAACACAGCCATGAATAAAGAATGGCACCAAAACATCCTCCAAGAGCAATTTCTCCCAACCATTCAAGAACAGTTTGATGACGAACAATGCCTTTTCTAGCAAAAGTGATAACTAAGTGGCTCAGGGATCAAAACATTTTGAGTCCATGGCCAGGGAACTCCCCAGGCCTTAATCCCATTGAGAACTTGTGGTCAATCCTCAAGAGGCGGGTGGATAAACAAAAACCCACAAATTCTGACAAACTTCAAGCATTGGTTAGGCAAGAATGGGCAGCCATCAGTCAGTATGTGGTCCAGAAGTTGATTGACAGCATGCCAGGGCGAATTGCAGAGGTCTTCAAAAAGAAGGGTCAACACTGCAAATAATGATTCTTTGCATAAACTTAATATAATTGTCAATAAAAGCCTTTGACACTTTTGAAATGCTTGTAAATTTTACTTCAGTATACAATAGCAACATCTGATAAAAAGGTCTAAAAACACTGAAGCCGCAAACTTTGTGAAAGCCAATACTTGTGTCATTCTCAAAACTTTTGGCCATTGCTGTGAATATGTGTGTGTGTGTATATGTGTGTATATATATATATATATATCAGTCACTCCCAGCTCTATAGGTTTGAATGGGTGCATAGCACTGAATGATCTAGTCTGGGATGGAACAGAAAGGCATGGATTATAGAGCCTGTCATTCACCTTGACTGGAGAACAACACAGAGGAAGCTATGGATTATGGAGCCTGCACTTCAATGTGCAGGGAGACAGAGACGAAGCAGTCTGTTTTTTCACGCAGCAGTAAGTTGACCAAGAGAAAGATAGAAAAAGAGGTGAACATCAACCATAACTTAAACAGAATATTATTCACAGAGGACTTAGATTGTGAAAATGTTCTCCATACTTATATTAATAAATAAGTAAGATGGAGTGTCATAGACAACAGCCATCACCTAGTAAAAACAATATCACCAAGAATGTAGGACGTGTGCATAGTAGATAAGTCACCCAGGAGATCCATGACAGGTTTTGTGATTTTGTACAGGTCAACAATCTCAGAGAATACTAATATCAGTAATAATGTACAGTGGGGGTGTTCCTGTGCCTTGCCTGTGAAGCCCTTTTTGTGCATTATTCCTTATATTACACAAGTTTTGAATAATGAACACTGAAGTGATTACATCAGAACTCGTTCATACAGGGCAGCACAGTGGCCTAGTGGTTAGCACTTCTGCCTCACAGCACTGGGGTCATGAGTTCGATTCCCGACCATGGCCTTATCTGTGTGGAGTTTGTATGTTCTTCCTGTGTTTGAGTGGGTTTCCTCCGGGTGCTCCGGTTTTCTCCCACACTCCAAAAACATACTGGTGTAGGTTAATTGGCTGCTATTAAAAAATTGACCCTAGTCTCTGTCTGTCTGTCTCCCTGTCTGTCTGTGTGTGAGTGTGTGTCTATATTAGGGAATTTAGACTGTAAGCCCCAATGGGGCAGGGACTGATGTGAATGAGTTCTCTGTACAGCTCTGCGGAATTAGTGGCGCTATATAAATAAATGATGATGAAGATGATACAGGTAATTATACATATATATATATATATATATATATATATACATATATACACAAGTTAACCCGTGCATGATACTCATGCATTCTAGTCAAATTAAGATACTTAAGGTGTTAAAAAGGTTCTTGTCATGCATTTGGGCCTAGCCCAGGCCTCCTCAGGGGAAGAGCGTTACATCCCGACGCAAGCGCCCTTTTTTAACGTGGTTTTGTCCACATGTCACCACCTCCTCATTTTTCTCCATTACCTCATCCTTCATCTTCATCGCCACATTCTTCATCAAGCTACTTAAGGTGTTAAAAACTCCCCACTGTCGGCAACCACCAACCAACTGTCACTTCTCCTTCAAGAAATATATAGGTTAGTGTATAACTCTGCCCAGCAGGTGGCGCTGCAGCTTGTTTTTTTTTTTTTCACACACGCCACTAGGCATTTATATAGTAGATAATGTGTGTGTGTGTGTGTATGTGTATATATACATATATATATATATATATATATACACACACACACACACATATATAAGAAGAAGTTTGTTTGTTGGTTTGTTTGTAGGCGAATATCTTCGACACCCCTGCACTGATTTCGATTAAACCAACGCAAGGTGGTCCACTTGGATCCTGACCAGATTTTAAGGGGTTTAGGAACCCGGTCAGACGCTCCTGTTGGTGTACACCAGCCAGAACTTCCACCTGTGGAGCCTCATCTGTGCCTTCCACTGGATGGATTTGGATGAAAATTTCAAAAGACTTTTCCAGAAGAAATACAGGGGGTGTGGGTCTCAGTAGGACCTCCCGATGGTGGCCAGTACTTTGACCTGTTCTGGGACCTCCACTGGATGGATTTTGTTTGTTTGCATTTAGACACCCCTGCACTGATTTGGATTAAACCAATGCGAAGTGGTCCAGTTGGATCCTGGGCAGGTTTTAAGGGGGTTAAGGTCACGGTCGGACCTCCCGTTGCTGTAAGCTGGAAATAACCAGGGAGCCTGTTCTGAGCCTTCCAATGGATGGACTTGGACAAAAACTTCACAGACTGGTGAACATTGGATCCCAAAAGACATACTAGGGGGTAGTGCTTTCGGTTGAACCTCCCATTGGTGTATACTGGCCAGAACTTTGTTTGTCTGTCAAGTTATGCAGTCAGAGACCACTGCACTGTTTGGGATGAAACCAATGCGAGCTGGTCAATTTGGGTCCTGGCCAGGTTTTAGAGGGGTTTGGGACCTACCGTTGGTGTATGCTGGGCAAAACTTTGATCCGGGGAGTCTGTTCTGAGCCTTCCACTAGATGGATTTAGACCAAAACTTCACAGTCTGGTAACATTGGGTCCAAGAAGACATACTAGGTGGTTGAGGTCATAGTTGAACTTTCCATTGGTGTACGTTGGCCAGAACTCCGACCCTGAGAGCCTGTTCTGGGCCTTCCACTCGATGGATTTGGTTTGTTTGTCTGACCAGTTATACATTGAGACACCCCTGCACCGACTGTGATGAAATTGAAGCAAAGTGGTCCGTTTGGAACCTGGGAATGTTTTAGGGGGTTAGGGTCCCCATCGGACCTCCTGCTGGTATACGCTGGGCAGAACTTTATCTTAGAATACCTGTTCTGGGCCTTCTACTGCACCGATTGGAATGAAACCAATAAGAGGAGGTCAAGTTTGATCCTCGCCAGGTTTGAGGGGGGTTAGGGTCCTGGTTGGACTTCCCGTTGGTGTACGCTTGGCAGAACTGTGACCCGGGGAGCCGTTTCTCTGCCTTCCACTGGATGGCATTTAATATAAAAACAAAACCGTCACTGGGCAGTCACCTCATGGGTGTTTTGTGAGAGCTGCTAATTATTTTTAAAATGTTGACATTTACATCCAACTCATTATTAACTTAATAACTTGAAGATTTAAAACCGGGTACTTCAGCTAGCAGATAGATAGATAGAGAGATAGATAGATAAATAAATATATCTGTATATATCTATCTAAAATATATAATATATATATAAATGTAAATATATATATATATATATATATATATATATATATATATATATATATATATTAGCAAAATGTACCTTTCTCACAAGAACAAGAGACTTAGCCCTTTCTTTTCCCTTTATTACACACGGGAACTTGTACTCTGGACAGAAATGATCACATATTGAACCATGTCCGCTGTGCCTCTAGTTGTACTACACAGAGGGGATTATTTTCTCACTCCTTTTGGGATGCAGTAGAATAGACCTCTTCGTTAAACGACTAATTGTCCTTCATTAAGAACTTGCTAGCTGCCAGCTGTGCATACTTGGCACAAATGAAAGTTAATCAGGCACCAACATAAAAATGAGTTTACCTTAATTTAGAATAATGTTGTTTTGATACTTTTGGACACCATTTCAGTGAGGGGGGTGGCGGTGGTGTAGATGTTACAAAACAGGCTTCAACCATTTACGGTTGTCTACAGCTGTCTCTTAATGGAAGACTTTTTGGAGGTTATGCCTATTTTTTTACTCTTTTGTTATTGTTCAAAATAAAGTAAACTACAATAAAGATAGTTAACACACAATTAATTTTGTGTACAGTGTTTTTATTTTATTTTTTTCCTTTCCCCTCCCACCCCCTTTCAGCAACCAATCCTTCAAAAGCTTTAACCACAGTGAGATACTCTGAAAAAGGCAAAACACTAGATAAGGAAATAACCAGTACATAACATCCTAGATTTCATAATATTATCAAGGTTGATATTACTTTTGGATATAAAGTTCCCCATGTCTTATGCAATTGACAAGTTTACATCCAAAACGTAAGCACAAAAAAAAAAACCTATATACAAAATTAGTTTCACTTGTGCCTTTTTCTAAATCTAAATTAATTTATGCCGGTGTTTCTGATGTGCAACCTTTATTTTATTCTCCGCTTTGAGGATTTAGATGACTGTGCTTCAAGGAGGAGATACTAGACACTTGCTAAGTTCGCAGGGGGAAAGCGAGGGATGGCAACAAGAAGAATGAAGGAAGGGGTATATGAGGAGCATGGAAGTATTAAATGGGCAAAGCTTGTCTTTATGTCTTTCATAATGTCAACTTCATAATTTGCATTCAAAGATTCAATATATGTGCCCCCATTTTTTATTTTTTTTAAATATTGTATCCTGTCTCTCTATTTCAGGGAGAGTAGCCTTTCTGCTAAAATAAACTATGTAACAGTTCTGTTTTGAGTGCACCTAAGGAAGGAGGAACCCTGGATGTCCTCTGTCTTAAAACCATTTTCTTAACAGTGGTTACTATTACCGTTAATATAGGTTTTCTATGGCAATTCTATTGTCTAGTGTCTAAAGATGGCAAATAGAAGTGCTTCTTAGTCCTTTTTAATTTAAACCTCTTAATAAAGTCCATAATTCCATAAGAATGTATTAATTTTTCTGCAGCTCAATAAATAGGGAAATAGATTTGTCTGTTGGGTTTAGCATTTTGGGCACATTGCCGATCCCACCATATGTTTGCGCTGACTTCGAGCTATATATGCTCAGTTGATCGGATTTAGGTGAACCTCCTGTAACATAGCAGAAATTAAGACTTTCATCTGCGTAAGGATAAAGGTTTTTGTTGTTGTTGGTTTTTATTTGTTTTGTTTTGGGGTTTTTTAAAATAATCTGCTACTTTTTCAGCATTTTCTTTATGTAAGTTTATTGGGCTCACAGGCACACAAAATATAGTATCATCTGTGTAGTTCATTTAGAAGTAGTTATAACATATATTTTGGTCAGTGAGAACAGCTAATAGGCAGAATGTTGTAGGGCAAGCGATGGAGTTGTCAAAATCCTTTGCTCTCCCTCCTCACACTGTGCCATACAAACTGTTGGCTTCAAGTCCTTACAGACAGGAGTCTCTATGTGGGGTTCTGTGCCCTTCGCTCCTCTCCTCTATAATTCTCCAAATCCCTTATCCCACATGTGGATTCCTGCCCCCCTCAAAGTGTCTTTACAAAGAGGCCAGATTGTTCAGTAGCCCAGTGGGTCTGGCAGAGAGAAGCTGCTTGGCTCCTTCACTGTCTGTACCTCCTCCTGCCCGTCTTTTAAGTATTCACATGGATGCCTTCAGAATGTATTTGGCAAGTCTAAGAAGAGTTTAGAATTGTAGAATTTAATGGAACAGTAGAACCGGGGTTTATGCATAATATTGTGTGCAGGCATATCTTGCATACTGCAGACATTGTGTTACAGGCTTTCTCTCCATGCAATCTTCACATTTTGATCTCTCAAATGCTGGCTATAAAATGCAGAAGTGCATTGAGTTAATCAGTGTTTCACTTATCTGTGTTGTCTGTCCATAAAACTGGGTCATTTGTGTCAATGTAGGTATAATTGCAAAGATTTTGCACGCCAATATTTTTTTCTTACTGGCAGCATTTGAGTTAACTTCACTCATTATGTTTGTGGTTGGCACAGGGCATGGAGGGCAGAATGCCAGAGGTACGAAAGGGGTTCACAGAGACAGATCCCTCTGGTGGCGTCCAGGCTGCCTGGTTGCTAGGCAACATGACTGGGCCCTGGCAGCTGTGTGACATGGGCAGAGGACCAGAGTTCATGGCTCACGATTGAGAAGATGAAGGGAGGGAAAAGTGATCTGACAAAGCCTCATTTCTATATAGGAATTTAAATCTGAACACTGTGCCTCTCCTTTCTATTAGCTTTTCATGGGGAAATAGATTCTAGATGGAGAAAATATATTTTTATATTAAAAAGCACGTGTTTTAACAAGTGAACTACCTGGCCATTTTATTGATGATGATAATATATAAAATTCAAACTTAAATTGTGAAGCTTCAGATCTGAAACACTGTCCACCCAACCTAATCCAGTGGCGTCACATGAAGGATGGCCTTGGACTGATATGTATTGTGACTTTTCCTTCCATGCCGCCTGTAGTGGGGAGGGCAGCGCATATTTCTCTGGTTACAGCAGAGACTGTATGTTGAAAGCAGACGCTGCGGTTAGTCCAGATGCAGACCCCGGAGTGCTCACACCCTGGAGGGTTAGGGGGGATATGCCCATTAGACCCTGAGAGAGAGAGGAAGGGGGGGGGGGGGGGGGGGTACATTACTGGGAGATTTAAGTTCTGCTGGAACAGAGGCATAATTAAAGTCACTGGTGGACTAATGACAATGTTAAAGTATCACTCCAAGTAGAGAAACTGTCACAAGCCAGGCCTGCTTAAAGATCTCAACCATATCGCAAGTTTAAGGGAACTCATATGCCACAGTGCTATGTAAATACTGACTGTTTCCCTTATACTTAAGTACAGCATATAGGCATTGTTTATTGTGTGCAGAGACCATGCTTCATGTGCTTATTTGCCGTTTTTTTATGCTCTGGGGAGAACTGCGTTATTAATTCATCATGTTCCCAAAAATACATTCTTGTCTTTAATATTTTATAGCTACAGATGCAATAAAGCATAGTTGCCTTTATTTTACTAATTATAAGAAGCACATACATTGTGGAATATTTGCATTAAAAATTTTATGATCATACTTGAGAATTGCATAAATAACTTTTTCCCAGAATACCGTTTGAAGTGCGTTTTGGCCACTGCACACAATTTTGCTGTCATGTTGCAAATAGCATTATTGTGGGTTAGATCTGATTACATTGTTTAAACCCATTGTGGTTAGAGTCCAGATGTAACTATAGAATTACTCCCTATGCTAATTTAGAGATCTCAGTCATTGATTTGAGGAGCTGTTCAGTGGGAGCATGAACCATGTTAAAAAAACAAAATAAGGAGTGACATGGTGACAGAGAGGTTATGTTTGGGGGAGGTGCAGTCAATCATTGTTACCAATTAATACATTGTTATTTAAAAATTGGTTTTAAAGTTGTATCTTTTGAGCATATTAAGGATAATGGTTATTGTAATTTGGGTACGCAGCATATGGCTAAAAAAACAAAGGTTGTCCTGTTGGACAGAAAACCATGCAAAGCAATGCTGACCTGCACTTGTAGATGATGCTGGGTAATTTGAGTTTACCTAGTGCTGAGCATGATAGTGGGATGGTGACCTCTGTATTCTGAGCAGCCCAGCGTTGCATGTGGTCACATGATTACATTCTACGCAGACACACTGGAGGACATTTATATATAAAAAAAGTGAGCCATACATCTATATAAAAGATACAGTATACCAGTTATATTACTGTTATATGGGTGTGGATTAGTTGCAGATGTGGACAAAAAAAATGTAAAATTCAGAATCCAGCCGGCTAAACCAAGGAGCCAGAAGCATCTATTGGTTTCAATAGAAATTACTTCCAAAAATTAGCCACCGCAGTAATTGTGTTCGGTTAGTTACCTGGGGCCTAGGATTTTTCCATATGAGTAGTGATATACAGATAAACACAATAATAAAATAATAGGGTGTAGTGGATCTCAAAAAAAGCTGTACCTTTAAGTGTGGGTGATTTAATATTATCATGCATCTCTGTTTTAAGTGATTTTGGAACAATATATTTAGGGGGGAGGGTTTAGCAGACATTTATGAAAGAAGAGTACAACGTGGATTTATCTGAGCATTCCATAGTCACAATGATGTAATTGTCAAATAACTCCAGTTTTTCTTTAGTCAATTTTCACAAATCCGCCCATTGTTTCTCTGCCTGTTTGTTTTTACTTACTGCACATGTGGGCAGCTGCCAAAAATTTTATTTTTTTGTTTTAAAGTTAAGCTTTACCTTATAATTTCCCTGTAAAGAAAGTGATTTCTATAACTCTGCTCATGTGGAATCCGTTAAAGTGCTTGATGAAGCTGAGTACATTCTGCCATCACTTCCTACTAAAGCCGGCCAATGACTTGGGTGTTCACACATTATGGAAACCTAGAACTTGATCGCAGAAAATAGCCTATAGATTCATTTAGTCCAGTTATAGACTGCTTAATACCATTCAGATTGCCCATCACTTCAATGTTATAGCTGTATTCCATGGATCTATCACTCTTTCGGTAAAAAAGTTCTTCCTTATGATACCTTTCAGTCTTCAATTTCAAAGCGTATCTCATTCTTTTATAAACCCTCTAGTTTAGAAAAAGATTGCTTTCCTGAACTCTAGGAATGCTTTTTGATATATTTGCATGTTTATGGTCCCACTGTGACTCCTACAATACCAATTATACTGTTTGATAGCATTGAACATACTATACTGTATAGTACTAGTAAGTATCCCTCATTATACACATGCTGAAATGTATATAACTACTGAGGGATGTGTATTAGCATTGCTCAAAAGTGCAACCATTGCAAATAATAAGACACTGTTTTCATAGTCTTATCTGCACTAGATAGATGAAAACTGATGTTTTGTTCTCATTTTAGTGCAGATTTGCAATGTGATTGTGTTGGTAACTAACCCTCAATGCTCAATATGCATGCAATGACAGTGTGCATGTTGTATAGAACGTGTGTGTATTTTATATACTGTACTGAAAGTGTATGTGAGTTTATACATAATTATACATATACATACATAACGACCCTGGAAATAAATTGCCATTGTAATCTCATTTTGTCCCTTTGTTCTTTGTCTTTTAGGGGCCCCTTTGGAAAAGAGGCCCCATCTCTATGACCACCTCTGTCTGAAGTAGAAATGGTTTGTCCGGTGAAGCCGTAAGACCTGCTTCCATGTGAACGCAGCCGTGTCCCATGTACCTCGGGCAGCTGAGGGCGGAGCCCGCCTTGGTCTCTTCTGATTGGTTCTGGATGGAATTACGTTGAATGGACCAGAATCTTAGCGGGCTGGACTGCTTGTCAGAGCCAGATGAAAAAAGGTAAACAGATCACTGTTGTGTTATCATTGCTTCCTTTCTTCCAATTCCTAGTCTACAGAACTGTGAATGAAACACATTTTCATGTCTGGAATGTGGGTTATTTAAGAACTAGGTCACTTATGGGATTGAATGACTGTGCACCATTTGTAGTGTCCTCATGTGCCCCTGAGACATTTTAGATATCCATTCTGCTTTATCTCCATAGTTATCTTTGTTATGTACACGTAGGTAGCCGTTTGGATTCCTTTGTCATAAACTGTAATACCCAAAGGCCAAAATAGAAAATGCCAACTATTGGTTTGCTTCTAACTAACATGCAGTAACTTTTGTCAATGAATGTGTCAGCCATGGAGCAAGATCGTTTTACTCAACAATAAGAGATCTACACGGCCTATAACAAGGCTTATATTGTAACATGGTGGAAGTAGCACAGAAGTCCACCGACCATGCATTAGGCACTGGCCTTTTAAATTTTAATGATAGCAAATTGATTACTATTAAAAAAATTTTTTGGACCTCTATTAGGTTTTGTAAAGCTATAGGTATGCAGAAAGATCTAACTCATGGGTTTTAATGTTAACCTGCTCCTGATCGGACAGCTATGGCTTTCGTCCTGTCAGAGGTCACTCTTTTTGTTCCATGCTTTTGGATCCCCACTGCAATTATCACACTTACAGAAACATTGGGACTCGTCAGAACTGAGCAAACAGCAGGGTCCTAGGAAAAAGAACCCCAATATTATTCTGGTGTAGGTTAATCGGGAGGGGGTGTAATTGATAGTAAAAATCATATAAAAATGTTTAAAAAATTGAAATGTATTAGTATTAACACAATTTGTGTGCGTAATTGATCTCAATGTAAGGGAAAAACTACACTGAGGAATTATTAGATTCTTCAAACACATTTATACATATTTTACATAGCATTAAAATAACTGGTAAATTTCTTTTTT
This sequence comes from Mixophyes fleayi, assembly GCF_038048845.1. Classification (NCBI taxonomy): domain Eukaryota; kingdom Metazoa; phylum Chordata; class Amphibia; order Anura; family Limnodynastidae; genus Mixophyes; species Mixophyes fleayi. Next base: position 166,486,226 of record NC_134407.1, read on the forward strand.
TGACTTGAAATCATGGTAACTAATAACTCCTATTACACCACATCTTTATCTTAACGGGATTGCACACATATCTGTCTGTATATACTGATCTCCAGGGAGTGCTCAGTACAGTAGAATGTTGCATATGATTGGTTGTGAGATGTCTGTAATGATCAGATTTTGGGCTGAGTGCATTGTAGAATTGGGGTTTAAACAACTATCCTTTTCCTATGAGAGGTTATATGGGGACGTTAAAGTAGACCAGTCATTTCCACATAGAACTGAATTAGAGGATTTAAAACGTCAAGTTTGTCTGAATAACTGTTTGCATTTAAAAAACAGGAAGGAACTGTTGTAATTGCAAGTTATGTCCTCTCTACAAAGCACAATGAAAGTAGCCATCTTTCAGAGTTGTGAGCCCAGAGGTGCATCTCCTATTCATCAGAACAGAATTACCTTGCATATGGTAGCAGCAAAAACTATTAGCATGTTTTGTTTTTATCTACCCCACCGCATAAGCATCTACTTTCCTAACAAAGCTCAGTTGTTCCGACCTCTCCCTATTCATTTCCTATGCGTTTAGTGTGCTGACTGTATGTATGGTTCTTTTCAAATACTGTTGACTTCAAAATCAATGATCTCCATTGCACTGTGCCTTTAGCATTCGACCATTAAAAGCCAATATTCCTGCATTATTGTAATAGACTAGGATCATGCTGGAATTTAGGGACAGATAGGGTTGTTTAATGTTCTCAAAGTGCCGGCAGTTTCAAAAATTATTTTTGCACATCACATGCAAACCACATACCAACAAGTGGTCTGAAGAAGCCTTACCTTTACCATTTTGCTTTTTAGGTTTACTGGTGCTTTTAGCTTGCACCCTTTAGAGCTAGTCTGTACACACCGGATTTCACTGCCAATGCTGAGTGATGGATCAACTGATAGCTCGTGTGTACATAGCAGCTTATTTTTATAGGGAACAATTCTCCCTATTCTAAGTATTTTTCTTGGCTGCATTTTGATGCTGTTGAACAAACCTCAGATAGAACATAAGAGCAGACAAAGTTCCCAGCTGTAAGGACCCTTAGGTTTAAAGAACTATTTCTCTTCATAATGGCTCAACTCCACTGAGCACCATTTCAGCTGACGTTTTAGAAATTGTACCCAAATAATAATAAAAAAATAAAAAAATTAGGGTAAATGTTACTTTAAATAATGTGGGGGTAAAAACAAACGTTTGCTTATGTTTGTGTATGTTAGGATGTTTTTTTGGTTGTAGAAACAGTTTATATTTTAGTCATTATTGTCTTCCAAAAATGATGAAGCTGGACAGTGCCTACTGGGTCCAAGCGCTCCTAGGGCACTTGTCTGTGATCTGCCAGAGCTATATAAATCAAAAACATTGATCATCAGCAATGGGTTAATGTCTATCTTTGGACTCTGCACAGGAGTAACATGCCTGTTGTTAAACTTTAACCGTTCATCCACTGCGGAACCAGAGGCGACTGATCATTATCTACGCTGCTGCCATCTTGGTCACGTGCTATTAGCCTTGCACTCACTTCACTAAAACATCTCTCAGGCTTTTCCTGAAATGCACACTTCACTTTACACTCTTATGTAATCTGTGGGATCATGCCAGACAAATGCTAGAACTCTGTTCTCTGTCTGTGTCACTCTGACATTCGAGGGATAGACTCCACTAACCACAGCTGCCAGCTACATACAGTATGTCATACCGTTTGCTTGGATAATTTTGCATTTGCTCCTCTATGGGGTAGTGATTGCATGGCCCATAGTTCCTTGCTGTGCCCTGAGAGGAACATACAAATATTGCTCAACTCTCTCCTCCAGTACTTCCATGGGGCAGGTTGCAGAAATACCACTCTTCTAGCAAACAGGAATATTATGTGGGTTGTAATTGCAGGTTCTGTCTTATGTGCAGTTTGTATTGAGAGAGATGCATTTGCCTTTGTGTTGTTGAGCTGTTTATTTTTTAATTTGCATGTACAGATAACGTTTTAATGGTGTTTTAAGTAGTAGCCGTAAAGGAAAGTGCACAAATTTCAATAAAATGCATATTTGTTTATGTTTGTTGTGTATTTTCTTTGTTCAGAAGGATCAAAGGAAACGGTGGAATGGAATGTGATCATTTCACCTGTATGATTAAATCTTAATTAAGAGGAAATAGTGATTCTGCAAGGGACCAGCGCAGTATACAAGTTTTATGTCCCTGTCTACATATACTCGCCTTACTATAATATTAATTATGTACACAAGGTATAGAATTTATATACACAATCATAGCAGTTACCTCCTAGGATTTGAAGACCTCTGTTAAAAACTAGTCCTGCCTGTTGCCCATCTGAACATCCCCTCCAACTCCCACACACCCACTGTCCCGATTATCCTACCTACATCTTTCCTTTTTAATAAATAGGAGAATATTGAATGTTGGTAGTTTTCCTTTGTTTGTCAGTGCTTATAGGGTGTGTGCAGCATGTCTTCTCAACATATTTGTATGTAGACGTGCCCTGGTGTGACCTGCTATATTGTGCTTATCAGAAGCTAACATAACAAAGTGCTCTCTTTAGAGCATAGTAACAACAGCATACAGCAGTGAAACTATATACAGGGCACATTTTCTTTCAGTAAAGTTGTATTTTCAGTGTAAAACTTTAATATGTAGCCAGGTGAGTCACAGGTGCTTGAGGAAGGAATGTGAAATAGTCTCAATCTCACAAATATGTACCTTCAGTCTTAAGTCACTACAGTGTCAAGACAAGTTCCATGTTCCAGGCCCAAAGTTCCATGTCCCAGGCTCTTTTGTGTCTTTGTGATCATGTGATACACATACAGATTCCATTCCCTGTATCTGCCTCTTGTGAAGTCTAGTTCTGTGCTGAAGATTTCCAGTAAGGCATTGTGTTCAGGCAGGTATTATTACTCCCAGTTCCCTTCTCTCTATCTCCCTCTAGTGTAGTAACTAATGTCTCATTTTACTTCATTTCTGCTTGTGTGTCACCCATGTGCTAGAATTGCTGTTGTCATTTAATATATTTATATACCTTTATATTGTTTTATGTCCTTAGACCAGTGGTGAGCAACTTGATATGACATTAAATGGCCCGTGGCTCTCATGGCCCCCGTTTCCCGTAAGGGCTGGATTTTATGGCCAGCGAAAGCTTTAGATTACATGGGTGTCCATTTTTTTCCCCATTTAAAATCATGGAAATCCTACCATCCTGCACATTAAATTTGTTGGGGAAAAACATAGTTCAGATCACATTAGGAGACCAGCGCACCAGCAATAATTGTTTATACACAGTGCTGGATTACTCTGCTACATAGACTTTTAATGTGCTGTGCTACTCTGTGATATAAGAATCACTGGAGCACAGGGGGCAAATAACTCTAGTCAGGAAAGCCATTTGTGACCCCTTTTTAACACTGCATACCGCCTCTATGCCAACAACACTATGCCAACTGCTCTACTGTCCCATTTCTATATTTTGTTGTCTAGCTTAGAAATCCCGGCAGTCTCTTGCACTCTCCAGCAGTTCTGTTACAGCTGTTGGAATTCCTTTGTTCAGTCTGTAAGCTGAACTGTACTGCCTCTCATGTGGTCCTCAGATGTGTGATTTAGTACACATATGTAACAAAAGCACATAGATGCAATCATGTACAAAAGCATGTACAAAAATATAGACGAAAGCCCAAACTTTTGTGCACATATTTCATAGAAGTGTATTTAATATATAGAATCCAATAGAGTGTCTGTAGTTATAAAATGTAAACAGGCCTTCATACTAACTTGGACATGTACAAACCTATCTTTCTCCACATGCTGATACACACCCCCCTAACTCTGGTATTTACCGGGTGTGTAAACTGTTATGCCCTTTTCATTGACTGCACAGTGATGATGCACAGTGCCAGGGCAGTGTGGCCAGTAAGAGCTCAGTGCTCTATGTATTACATATAAAGATGAGCCAGAATTTGTGCTATCATTTTTGTTACACCCAGTATTCAAACCACAACACAGAGCAGAAAGAATTGACATAGTTATTGTCTCAGCTTTATTTATGGGCTATAAATTCCAGGGAATGCAGAATTTAGTACAGTGCTGAATGCCCAAGGAAAAATGGAAGTTGAAGATTGTATTGTGCGTGCCTCAGTGAAAAGACCTGCTGAATTTCAGATGGGCACAACTTACTCATCTCTTAGTACATATACAGCGATTTTTCATAGATTATGGAGATGCACAGCTTTCTGTCACTCTTTTACTAGCTAGAACGTTATCTTTCCCCTTGTTTTGGGGATACAGCGTTAATTTCCATTTATAGCTGTTATAGGTATAGAGTGATCTCTCCCAATATGATAGCACTCTCTCCCCATGGTATACATACAGTTATATATCCCCTTTTGTTATTGGGATACAGACTTACATCTGTCCCATGTATCCCCATAACAAAGTGGGTGATATAACTCTGTATTCCCATAACAATGGGGGGCTGTATCTTCCCCCTTATTATGGGGCTACAAAGTCACATCTTCCCCCTTGCTATAGGAAGCAAGGCAATGTGTCCACTTTAAAAGATGAATTTCACACCCACCCAGCACCAGGAACCCTCTGCCCCCCAAGTCTCCCTGATCTCAGCTCACACACACATGGCAGTGACGTCCTGCTCCAGAAATAGAGAAAACTGCTTCCAATTAGATCCGCTCTGATCGCCATATACATCACATATTAACCACTTTACCCCTGGTGCAGTCATCCATTGTGCTGAGTATATTTTTACTGCTCTCTGCAGTTTTATTGCCTTAATAAAAACTGAACTTCATTCACTCAGGTAATGTATACCTGTTTGTCTGGGGATCAGTTTAAATGTTTTGTAGCTGGAATGAAGGAGGTTCAACCTGGGACAAGACACTTTGAGATGTCATAAGGACATACAGCCCAGCACCCCTTTACAGGTGTTGTGTGATAGCAAATGGCCATCATTGTATAGGCCATGTAATATAAATGTGGAAGTCTGCCTGAATTTGCTACAGTAAAAGATTTCCAAGTCCGTAATATGTTCTGCCTAAAATGTCCAAATGTTATAGATCACTAAAAGTCCTCTAATATATAACACATATTCACAAAATGGTTGCTAGGAACGATGAGGGAATAAATAGAAGATTATACAAAATTCTGGTTGTCTGCCAGCTATTACATCATATTTGTCAGTGTCCTGTATTCAGAAACTATTCAGTGTTTCCTAATTGGTGTTTTAAGAATACTCCATTTCCCAGTCCTCTAACCTAGACTTTCACTGAGATCCAGCAGTAACGTTGGTTGTGTGTGAATGTTAGTATTGCTGTACAATAGGTTTCCCTCCAGACAGACCCAGTTGCAGTTTTCCCGCACAGAAAGTCAGAGGGAGAAATGCGATTGTCTCACCAGGAATGGATTTTGTATAAAGTCACACATGCTGCTCTATAGTGTGATACTAGTAATGAACATGTTGTGATGTATCTATACAGTGATAAAGACATGGGCGGCACAGTGGTTAGCATGGTTGCCTCAAAATGCTGGTGTCGTGGGTTTGATGCCGATCAGGGGCAGGGATTGATGTGAATGATTGCATATTCTCTGCTTAGTAATATTATTGGCGCTACATAAATAAGTGATTATAAATAAAGAACACGTTGCAGTGTTTAATGGTAATCAGTATTTTTTACAATAATTATGAAAATACTGAATTGGTGTACAACAATAAGTACTATCTAATGAATGTAAGCATCTGTGTATTGATAATTACCATGCTGAATGCTAAAATAATACTGAGTATCTGTACATTGATGATAAACATACTGCCCTGTATAATACTCTTGACATACATATACTACAAGCAGCATATGCCATGCATCAGTTTCCACAAATCACCTTACAGGTGCACACGCTCATTCCGGTTTTGGAACCTCACCAGAATATGAATTTACCAATATAGCGGTGGAATTATGGATCCAGTTAAATGTCACACCAAAGTCCTGCCCACTGCCACTTTAGGGCCACGTCCTTCATTGAACGTTTTCCATTCCCTCCTAAGATACTGCTCAGTTTAGGCTCATTTATGTTGTATACAAAGCTCTGCACTCTCCCTCCTCCTGCTATAAGCAGGGAACATCCCTCTTAATGTACCTTTCCCGCTCCTTAAAATCTAATTTATCACTAGCTACATTTCTGCATCTCGGCTGCATTCTGCAAGCTGAACTAGGTATATTTTCTGTATACACTGATACTGAGCAAACTCTACCAGATATTGGGGAGCACTTGGCAAATAACAAGCTAGACATTTTGTTTAGTGCATTTCGGAGCGTGTGCCGTTGCATCTGCTTTTGCACACTTCGGATCACGCTCCAACATGCATTGAAATTGTCCAACTACTCATTTGCTTTTTGCATGCTGCATCTTGCTTCCTTTCTATCTAGTATATAGGGGCCAAACATAAATTAAAAACACAATTTATTTTTATTTTTTTTCCCCCCGTTCAAATACATTGCTAATTTGACTCTCATTTAGCCATCATTAAAGTTGGGAAATTAAGGGGACATTTGACTGCCTTCATTTTAAATATCATATATATTGATTTTGTTATATTTATACACATTGATTTACTTGTGTACCCAATTTATTATGATCACCAACAGTGGGCAAACATCGGCCAGTTGAGGAATTGTAGCTACCTATTCCAAGGTAGTATTAAAATTATGCTTCTAAATAAAGACTGCGGAACAAAGTAGTTAATTCCCTCAATTCTGCCATTCAAATTTCTCATGCATGTAAGAAAATCTATTTTGCTTAAGCACTCAAAAACACTGTGTAGTTTGATTGTAAATTGCAGGTGATAATTGTATCACGCCGCTTTATATCTCAATGACAGACAACATGCTGCACTATTTATTCATATTGGATATCTATTATGATACTGTTCCTGTTACAAAGTTAAAAATATGTGATATTTCTAAATCTAGCTTAGCTTAGCCTACAGAATCTTATCACTCAGACTGCAAATTCTCCCTCTGTGCTCAATGGGTTAATGAGGGCTATATTTCCATCTCCCCCCACCTGTCCTGACGGGCCGTAGACACACACTGCGCTATATGCTGAGATATGCTTGGATCCTCAAATCAAAACTACACGCCCAGCATACGAGCAGCAAATGGTTTCTGTTACAGAATTAACTATTTCTTTATGCAACGGATTATTCCCTTTAAAACCGGAGCTATACAACTCAGCAGGAAGTAATATACGTCTAATACTCCAACACTTATCATAACAATTCTCAAACTATAATTTTTTCTAACTCTGGGTCATTATACCAATAACATGAATTACAGATACAGGCTAGTTGGGGTAATTGGATAAGATTTATAGGAAAGGGCTTTATAATAACATGACTTAAAGGACATTATTTTATAGCAAAAAAAATTCCAGCCCTGTAGCAAATTTGATCAGACTGCAGGAAATTAACTTGCAGTGTCAGCAGGAACGGAAACGCTAATTAAATATGCAGCAAATCTAGTGGAAATCAAATATCTAATTAAGTCCCTGTTGCTGTCTGTTCAGTACCTGTGTTGTGCCCATTGGTCATGTGGCCTGCTGCAACAGGAGCTTTTTGTGTTTTGTTTGTAGATGGCAGAAGAGCAGTGAGTGTGTGAGAGAGGGTTGGCACCACCTCTGCCCTGTAATCTGTATAAACGCTGGGCTTGGCAAAGCATTTGTTGTGTGCGAAGGGAAATCCCTTGCTCACATATAAATAGAGAATCTTTGCCAGCATGGATCCTTCTCCTGTTTAGCTAGAAACAGCAGAAACGTCAGTGAGAGAGGCGGGGGTACAGTGCCGCAAACAGAGCTTGGGCTGTCACCGCCCACAACGTCAAATGACATAGTAGTAGTCTGTGTGACTCAGACAGATATAAAATGCTGTGTGATGTTCGGTTTGTCAGCAGTCTGCCTAGAGCATGGCAGGGAGAGTAGACACATTGCTTTCCCTTTCTTTTATTACTCCAAAACTCAGTCTTGCTGCATGCAAATAACATGCTTAATTCAAGGGTGGTACGTGTATTCAATGTTATACAAAAAAAAAAATATGACAGTCTCTCTGGAGACCTGCAGTTGACCCTTTGGGGGTAAATGTATCAAGCTGCGAGTTTGCAACTCCAGCGATTTTCTCTGGAGAGTTGAAACTAGCCGATGTATGAAGCTGAGTTTTCATACAAAATCGCCAGAGTTCTGTTTCTGTCAAAATCGCTACTTGCAAAATCGCCAGAGATCAAACTCACCACTGTTTGCCACTGCAGCTATACAAGTCTACAATGTATGAAGCTGCGAGTTAGCAAACTCAGGAGAGTTTGCTTCTAAACACGCCAGATACAACACGCTGCTTGATAGTAGCGTGTTGTATCAACACATCACTGTTACACTGCCCTGGCAGTGTTAAAAAGTTAAAGAACAGATAAAAGTTTAAAAAAAAAAAAGCGTGAGGTCCCCCCACTATTTATGCTTAACCCTAGTGCTGCCTGACTAGTGCTGGTCCCGTGAAAATCGGGGAAAAATTTTGCGTGGGGTCCCCCCGATTTTCACTTTACCAGCACTAGGAAAACCAGCCAGGGTTGGCGGCACTATAGCAGTTGGACGCGCGGCAGGGGTCCCCCTGCCATAATGACTAACCAACCCTAGACTGTTCAGCGCTGGGCTGGATTCCCTAGGGAGTGGGGTCCACCGAAAAAAACGAGCGGGCCCCCCCCCCCTAGAAAGAACCAGCCCAGTGCTGATAGCACTAGGGCTCTTCCTACTACCCCTGGGCTGTGGGTAGTAGGGTAATACGGCGCTAAATGGTTAAAAAAAATAAACTGACACCAATTTTGTTTGTGGAATTTTGTTTGTGGAACCCAGCCAGCCAGGTTGCCAAAAACAGTGTGGCCATGCTGGTGCTTGTATAACTACAAGCACCAGCATACCCACGGCAGCCAGGGCATGTTGGCACTTGGAGAACCACAAGTGCCAACATGCCCTGACATTCCTGGCTTGCTGGGCCCTGTAGTTCCACAAAGAAAAAAGTTAACAAAACAACAACACCCTCATACAAACCACACATATTTATTAAAAATAAAAACCTCACAATAAAGACACTAACCACCCTCTTTTGAACCACAACTATTTAATAAAAATAAAAAAAAACAAATACTTACCGATGATGTCTTCTTTCTTGATCCAATGTCCCTTATTATTTGTACATCCATCTTGCCGGCTTGCCCCAGTTCCAGCCATTTGCACCTCCATAAACGAATCTTTGCCAACTGGAACACTTCACCCAGAAGGGGCACATATTTGTAATATCCCGAATCTTTAGTCTTGATAGAAAAAAAGCCAGGAGCCGCCGCAAACACCTCCTACCTAGTAGGAGGTCCGTTCCGCAATACTCTTACGCTGTTTGCGTAAGAGCTAAGTACTGTATTATGGTAATTTCCCACGCTAGTGGGGAAATCACATATTACTGTATTTAGCGCTTACGCAATTAACGTAGCGCATGCGCAATGCGCTACGCTCTACGCTACTTGCGTAAGCTGTATTTACTGTATTACAGCTTACGCAAGTAGCGTAGCGCATGCGCAATGCGCTACGTTAATTGCGTAAGCTGTAATACAGTAATCCAGTTGTTTTTTTTTAAAAAAAAAACAACTCGCGGATAAACACCCGCGATTTGCCGTGATTTAAACACGCTGGCAATCTCGCACTTTGATACATTTACCCCCAAATGTTGCTTTCTTGTAACTTTGGTCACATTGTCTCTTGAGTCTTGCACACCAAATTAGATTATTATGTCATTGTACTTGTTAAATATTGTGCAAAATGCTGCATAAAATATATAGACATTATAAAAACTATTATAGTGTCCTTTATTATACTGTAACCTCTTCTTACACGTCTTATTACTTATTGTAACATTGTCTTATTCCATGTATATCTTCTTTCCATAACCCATGCTATAGTTGTTTTAGTATGCCCTCTGATCTATTATCCTTAATTTTGACACATATTACCCTTGCATACAACTTCTCCATTGTTCCCATTTAGCCCATACCTGCATTTCTCCTGTTAGTGCCCTCTGACCGCCACTCCCAGTATTCCCTCATATACCCCTGATTTCTGCTCACTTTATTACCCCATAAATCCCCTGCTTATCACTCCCTTTACTATCACGTAGATCTCAGATTATTTCTGTTATTTCTCTGTATATCCTTTGTCGGTTTCTCATATACCCCGGCTTACAACTTCTTGTATTTCCTCATATACCCCTGATTTCTCCTTCCTTTATTACCCTATCAATCCCCTGCCTACAGTTGCTTCTTGCAAAGCCCACTGTTGCCTCATATATCCCTACTTAGAGATCCTATCCCATTTATTACCAATTCCTAATTACAAATCCTGTCAATTGCTCATATTTCCCGGCATCAATTCTTTTTTACACACGCTATTTTTTCACATTTTAGTCCTAACTACTGCATCTCCCTATCTCTCAGTTGCTCTATATTGGCCCCGGCTTAACTTTATTATTTGAGAGCTCATTAACAACTATCTGCTTTGTGTGTGTGTGTGTGTGTGTGTGAGTGCACATTCATAAACAGATGAAAGTAAATTAAGAATAGATCAAATGAAAGTCAATGGTGCTCAGCATTCTAAAATTTAAAAATGCAATAGTGGTCCCCACCATTGCGTTTTTAAATTTTAGAATGCCTTATGACCTATTTCTCATGCTTTATTGCACACTACCAGGTAGAGTAGATGGTATTGGTAAAAGCATAATGCACGGAAAACATGTTAAAAACACATGTAAGGTGCTTGCTTTCATGCATTTGTATACCATTCCCCAGCACATGTGTGAACAAGCTCTTACTGGAACTATCTTCAGATAATGTACTCTAATCCGTTAGCTTGATACAGACATTTTTTGCATGCCCATCTGTTCATTTACTGTTTCTTTTACAATTCTCATTTATCTTTCCCTAAAAGAAACATGTATATGTATGTATTGATATGTCATTTTCCCACATTGTCATGTTCCATGCACATGTGAGAAGGATAACACAATTTTATCTTGCAACTACACATTTGCTTGTTTTGGATAAGAGACCAGGAGCTTAGATGGTGACCGATAAATTGAGTGGAGAACAACTTCTGACATTTTATTAATTATGTTTTCTGAATGAATATCTCTGCCCTAAAAAATCCCTAAGAATATATAAACTTAATGTTTATGTCAATACTTCAGATGGCTTGTGATCATCCAGCTTCAGCATACTTGTTATCTATCATATAGCAGAAACTACTGTCACGAAACAATATCTTTATGTGCTACACTGTTATTTAAAGGCTAGTGTCCTGTAATTTATGTGGCACAAACAAATGACAAATCAGGATAATGTTTTCGGCTGTTCTTATTTGGTTAATTTGGAATTGCTGTTGTGTGGAGGACAACTGTGGCTAGCAAGATTGTTGCACATAGATGTTTCTATGTCACTCAATTAACCTGACTTAGGCTAACTCGGCTACTGACAAAACTATAAACTATCTAATAGTAATGTATATACCTCCTGGTTTGCAGCACAATTAAAAGGAACAAGGTAAAAAAAGATGAAGGCTTTTATCAAAATGTATCCTCACACAATAGATAAAATGTATGTCCTATATTTAGACATAAACATAAATTAAACAACATTAGGCAGAATGTTGGTAGGGTAGTCTCCCCTTGAATAAATAGGATTCTCATATGGTCCATTTATATATGTTTAGCCTGTGCCCTATCATTGAATAAACATACATAAATTGCACCAGGCTGTGGAGGGACAGTAATACTGAACATGCAGTATTTGTGGCTGTGTGTTTTGTGTGCTGTTTTATAGGGTGTGCCAAGGTCAGATTTATTTCCGAGGTTACAAGTTTACTAAATTTATGATTGTTGTGCTTTTGTATTATTTAATTATCTATATGTAAGTATATAAGATGCATGTTTGAAACCATACTTGCAATTTTTATTTGTAGTTTTTTGAGTTTTTTACATCAGGTGTTGTGTGTTTGGGGCACTAGTGAAGAAAGTGTTTTG